>NW_023494793.1:24598892-24811416 GCF_904425465.1 Colossoma macropomum
ATCTATGATATTCTGTTTAGAAACTGGCTACATGCTGAAGTGATAAACCTAAACACCAAACACCATCACTGTGAAAATGACTAAGACATGTAGAATGCACCCAAACAAAACACTTCAGCATGAGGATAAAAAATAAATAAATAACAATAACAATAACAATAACAATAATAATAATAATAATAATAATAATAATAATATTATGTGACGAGAACTAATGAAACGTTAAGAGTTAATTAACAGAAACCAATGAAACTGCTAAGGATGCTGGGAAGCTTTTTTGGCAAAAGACTCTTCAGTCTGTAGAATTTATCCAAATTAACTAGATTGACCTCAGTAACTAAGGATTTTGCAACAAAGACTATGTTCTGCTACATTAGCATTAGTAAGTGTAACAGATTGTTGTAGTTTAGTGTTTGAGCATTATGATATGCTACAATAACATCTTGATATCACTTCTGCAGTAGTTATTTGGTGTTGAGGTCCATAGGCAATGGTTATGGGGTGCCATCGAGTCAAAGCTGAGCCTTAAGCTCTCATACCATACTTCGTCTTCACTATCTCAGTTAAAAAACAAATCTATGCTTACCAATGCATTGAACACTAAGGAATCATAAGTATCCTTCTCAGAAGTCTCCATCATGATGTTAAAGAGAGCATCCAGTGTGTCCTGAAGAAACTATAGGTAAAAGAAAAAATAGTTGATATGAAATGGCTATTCAGAAAGTCAAACTTTTGCACTTTTATGAACTTGCAAGGGTATGAAGGTCTACCTTTACAATCTCTCCTCCATCAACCTCCATCAGTCTCTGAAGATTCTCCTCTAATTTGTCAGGATTTGATCTCCAGTTGAGAAGTCCCAGAAGATCCACTAAAACACAAAGAGAAGAGTCTGAATATATATAAGGTCCACTTAAAATTGTAATCTTTCCTTAAGTTTTGGAAGCCTGCTTGACCTGTACTGTTACATCTCTGGTAAATCCATGAGAACAGTACCATTCTGTGTGAGCTTTGTGGAACAGGTGAGTGTGCTGATCTGGAAGCTGTCCCTAGTGACTGGGATGAGACTTAAATTCTGGAAAGGTTTTCCACTCTGTCTCTCATACTCCTCCACCTCAGCCCAGCAGCCTGGCAGAGTCAGATAGGTCTTGGCATCTTCTGCTTTTTTCACATCCACCTATGTAAAGAGAGACAATAATTTACCCTGTATACAAACTTGTAAAAACAAACAAAACACTCTTATGATAACTCTTATAAAGTAACATTGTTTAGTTGGTGTGTGTGTCTTTACTGCTAAGCCTTGCAGGTAAGCACACTTCTGCTGCTAAATATTTCTTCTGCGTGGGCAACAAAGCTGTTAGAACATAAAAAGAGCAGAAAAAAGAAAAAGTTTGAAAAGCAGGGGGTGCAGGTCCACCTTGTAGACAATTAGGTCATGTTTTCCATCTCGCAGAGTGGTACCATCTGACTTCATCAGGCGAACAAAAGCCATTCCAAATGGCTTTTCAGACTTATCTCTAGCTGCAAGACAAAAATGCAGCATATAATTTAACTGATTAAAACACATCACACCGATAGCACAAGTATGAAATATGGATGAATTAAAATAAATATATATAGGAAATGAATAAATAAAGTGAGGGATGTTAAAAAACAAGATCACACTATTCTATAGTGTTTTCTTTCAATATTATTTGAAAGAAATTTTAAAATAGCCTACAATCTTGAGAGGATCTGTGTCTGAAAGTCATGCTGAGATGACAGCGGCACACATCCTCTATGGGGATGGCCACCTAAAGGAAATAAAAGCATGGACGTAAACCAGGTTTCCCCACAAAGCACATTCACCTTCAAGTTAGTCATAACCAACAATCGTCCCCTGACAAAATCCATTAGGCACACAGTATTTATCTGATGACACATCTTAGAAAATTAAACTTACACTAACAAAAAATTAACATAACATTGCACTATAAAGTCAAACCAATTACAGAGCTACTGAACTGACTCCATGTAGAACTTTTAATTTATCTATTATAGCAACTTTAAGAACTTAGCATTATTTTAAAGGCTGTGTAATCATAGTCTGTAATTTGCTTAAGACCAGGAACAAAAAAAATGGTCAGACAGCAAGCTAGGAGAAAACGTGTCTGACAAATACACATTTTTACGGAGGCCTTACACATTACATAAAAAGTAACGGCAGCTGAAATACTGCCAACTGTACTACTTGAAATGAAAAGAACCAAGCTAGCTGCCCTTACCTTCACTGTCTCATTCCAGCATGGCTGCTTCACCTGGTAGTAAATGACTGACTTGTATTCAGTGATCCCCTCATAGCCCGCCCCTGGGAATATGGCTTTCTAATCATAGACAGAATCGATTTGGTTATGAAACAAAGTTCTAAATTTGTGTGCCTGTGGGTTTAGTACCTTATTAGCTTTAAATGGAAAGAACATGTGTTTATCACAAAACTTTGTCACACATGTACACTTTCTTTCCAATTGCCAATAATATATTATTGTTCTTTTTGTCAAACAGTTTGTAATTTTTTTATTGTATATAAAATTAGTAAGGGTAGTGTACATTTAGATTTTTTTAAATCTGACAATAAATGGGTGAGTGGAGGTGTATTTTAATCATTACATGACAGTAACGCATTTTTCAATCCATTATGGCTTCTCAAAGTGGAATTCCAGTAATTTTTCAAAACTTCTGCATAATTCAATCATTAAGATTAACAAAGTAGATAAAGTCATTCAGAGTGGTTTGATGCAAAATGCTCCATTCTAGAGAAACTTACGGATACAGAATTGTTCACAGTGGTGGTGATAGGAACCAAAATTCTGAAGAGTTTCATGCCTCTGAAAGCTACCTCACAGAAAGCTACTACATAAAATGATTACTAATCGCCTGATGGCTTACAATAGCTTTGAGGTAAGGTTTTGGCTTAATATTTTTTCAGATTTACTACTATTTTAACATTATCAACATTAAATTTAGGCATACTGGTAGTTTGGGATAGCAAATAAAAGGGCTGTATTTGCAAATCCTGCTTCCCATCACCACCACTGTAAAGAAATCAGATCAGAAAATCAGAAGTCAGATAGATGAGATAGACTTTCACATCAAACCAGACTGAATGACTTTGTTAAACTTTAGCGACTGAATTATGCAGGAATTTTGAAAAATTGGGGGAATTCTCATGAAAACTCAATAATGTACTGTTTGTTTACCTCTATTGGATTCCCTTCATCATCAAGTACACTCATCACAACCTCTACGTTTTTAGGTGTCTTTTTCTTGCCACGGTCAAACTCTCCCTGTAGCAGTGTCACGTAGATGTCATTTCTCACATTTCCTGTGTGGAGACAAACACTGGCTGCACATGTGTAACACCAGGCCTGCACAAAACAATCATTTCACAAATCCCAAGAAACTTAATTACATTAATCTTGCTTTTGTGGGTACATAATATTCATGTACCAGCAGCTCAGCAGTGGACAGGAGAGTCCTTCAGAGAGTCATCAGCACAGCGCAAAAATATAATCGGCTGCTCGCTGCCCTCCTTGGAGGAGGTCATCAGATACCGCTGCCTCAGCAAGGCAGCTAACATATTGAAAGACCCATCCTCAACCTACTCAGCCTGGTCGTCATCTGTACGACCTGTTACCCTCAGGCAGATGTCACAGGTCCATCACATCATGGAAAAACAGACCTAAAAACAGCTTCTACCCCAGTTCAATAAAAGAATTGAACCCTGCCCAACGCTGACATTACCACCCAGGCACTAACAACACAGGAATAGAGTGTCTACCCGCACCCATCCGAAACATATTCAAGGGATATTAAAAGATATTTATATTGATTTGCACTTTATATTTATTATTAAACTGCACTATTTGTAAATAGAAACACTGCCATTCACATATGTGCAGTACCCTCACGTGCAATACCATAGCTGCTACATTCTTTTATACTCCACCCCATCTCCTACTTCTCTATAAACTGCAGTGTTGTACAGAGGGACGTCATCAAGCAGTCTCATTAGAATATTAAGTCACACTCAAACAGTTCTCAGACAACTCTAATTAGCAGTGTTTAAGCTTTTACAATTTTTCCATTTTTTATTCAAACTTCGCAGGATGCTAAAAGCTGCACTACATAAGATTTTTTGTTAAAAAGTACCACTAGTGAGTCAGAAAAGAAAAAAAAACATGCTGAGATATGTCTGTGTGCTGCTTCAAGTAACACACACAAGTTCAAAGTCCAGCTCAATGTTTGGGCTTGAAATCAAAGCTGTACATAAAATGCATGTAAATTGCAAGTGTTGTAGCAAAACATTTTTTTAGCACTGAGAACATAAAATAATAATTTATTTAATGTTCATGTTGTAAAAAGTACAGGGATTCCATCCTGAATACTTCAGATTTCCTCAAGGGGAATATAAGCACTCACCTTTTATGCAAAAAAGTTCAACTAAAAGAACCCGTCATGAGGGTTTTTTCGGTGCTGACCAGTCAGCTCAAAGGTAAGGTGTGCCTTTACAGGTGTAACTGAGGAAGGACTAGTGTCTGCAGCCCTTCACAGATCTAACTCATAACATAAACCACCAAGCATTTTTAGTTTAGCTTGATTTTGCTAACAGCAAGTTTTTTGTCTTTATATCTCAAAATGATAGCTTGCTAGCATAGCTGGGGTCTTATCAGTGCAGTGCCTGACGTTTTTCCTTGTTTCGTTATGTTATGTATAATTAGCAAGAAAGACATTTGGTTATTTAGCAAGCCAAGAAAGAAAAACACCATTGTGCACCTCACTTTTTTCAGCCTTCAATAAATGTGGTATCCTCCCTTGGGCAGTGGGGAAATATTGTTGAATACTGCACACGCCACATGCTTAAAATAGCTTTTGAATAAATGAACAGGAATAACTGACTACAGCTTCCATGAGCATTTTGACTTGACAAAATATTTGAATGAAGATGCACACATGCACATACACAACACACACAATGGTCTATTGCATGCATTATTTTCTCAAAGCACAGTTGACAATACCATTGCACTGTAAAGCCCTGCAAATGCAAAACCAACATTCTACTGATGAAGACACGATGACAATAAAAGAATTCACCTACATCCTCTGAAGGCACATCGTTCACATCAATTGTTTTGGCAGAGTTCTCTTTAAACACTCTTTCAACATGCTCACAATGATCTGACTTATGTTAAGGGGCCAACCTCATTAAATGCTTTTGTTGCACGTTGCATACAATTACACACCAGAGAGTGCTCCAAATCCACAAAACTTACATAGTACAGCTTTAACGGAACACTGAACTTCAGTGTCACAAACATTTATAATATTTTACACGGTGTTCTCAAAAGCTACGTGATGATTTAAGTTTGTTGTGTTTGCCGTCACAGTAGCCAGCACTGTTCAGTGCTCAGCACATTTTACAATAGTTAATGATAACAGTTGTTTAGCTGTTCATGTGGGTGTGCCTTGTAAGTACTTTGATAACATAGCAGATAACCTCCCTGTCCCACACAAGAGATTCTTGTTCGAATTAGAGGTCTGCATGGGACTGTTTTTTTTAGCCCCACTCCCGCAAGATTTCATCCTGCTGACGTAGAAAAACCGAAACCATTTTTCCCTACTCCCGCACGCAACCAAAATGTTTTGGCCCGCTCCTGCCCGCACAGTTCTGTCAAGGCGAACTGACATCCAATATGTGACAGTCTATTCACAGATACATTATCCTCTGCTTAAATAACATAGCAGTCATGGTCATCAGGCTCACTATGTTCACATGCAAAGATTTTTGCCAATCCGATTGAATACATTCCGATTACAGATTAAGACTGAGGTGTTTATATGCACACTCTATTAAACAATCTGATGGAAAGTCTTCGTTTACATGTGCACAAGTAATCTGATCCAAAATGACGCGCATGCGTGGAGTACCACTTAGAGTAAACGTTACCATGACAGCGAACATCACGTGAGTCCAGTCAGCGTGAGAGGAGTTTTCAGTTGGCGCGCTTGTGTTCTTAATTACTTTAAAAATATGTCAGACTCAAAAATGTACCTCACATGTACTTATTAAAGAAGGCCGAGAGGAAGACATTGTGTTCTGAGACACATAAGCTGGACGCCCGTCCCACCGCCGTCTTTTAAAGCTCAAAGCATAAACTTCATCTCCTCTGCAGACCAGTTTCTGCTCCCGCCATGTTGAGCGTTATAAACCTTTGCCAGAGCCGATTTATGAGTTGTCTGCTTTTGCTATGACGCGAACGCACATGCGAACGTACTTACACGTTCCGATTGGAAATGCAATCAGATACAGGCGTTTACATGGCTATTGTTATTCTATGTAACAGATTATTTACAGGATTACCCACCTCTTTCAATCGGATAGAAACTGTATTCTGAATGGCCTCAATCGTCTATTCCAATTGAAGTGTATACATGGACGTATTCTATTCCGACTGAGCTATTAGTCGGATTATTAACGGATTATTGGGCTGCATGTAAACGTGAAGTAACTTCACCATACGCCATTTGTTTCTGATAAACACAAAGCAGTTAAACCACAACGGTTATTTTTTGTGTTTTCCTGGGCTCAGCAGCTGTGGCTGTTGGACTGATGCGCGTTGTTCACGTGATCGGTTGCATCACAACTCTTTAGAATGACTTCATTAATTTTAACTGTTTTACTATTATCATGTTATATTGTTTACATATATTATTTGGTGATCTTTTTAGTTTATTTAGGCTATTCATTAATTTGCGGAATATGTCATCATGCATCCCCGGGCCTGCTTCCACCTACAGTGAGCTGGTTTCCTGCCCGCTCCTGCGTGCAACATTGAAAATTAGTCCCGCAGCCCAAGATACTGTGGTGGGTATATATATATATATATATATATATATATATATATATATATATAGGGAGATTAACTCGAAAAAGGCCCCGAATATTCTGTTGTAACTCCCGTTAGGATGAAGCAACCTGAACCAAATAAATACGCTACATAACTTGACGTATGTGTAATCAATTGCATTACATGCGATGCTGGAAGTGATCTCCAATTTCTGCCAGACACATTTCAATGCAGCGCTCCATGTTCCTGAACGTTCCTTGCCTGAACAACGGCGCCTACCTCATTGCTCCGACGCAGGGGCATCCCGGCTTTTTCGAAGCTCCATATACTGAGGAGCACATTGCACACTGTTTCGTTCACATTGCTTCATCCTAGCGAGAGTTATTACAGAAAATTCAGGGCCTCTTTCTTTCTCTTTTTTGAATCTCCCTGTATATATATATATATATATATATATATATATATATATATATATCATAACAACCTTTAATTAAAATAAATTTAGTTAAGGAAAATCCACACATGTATACACACACACACACATACATTTTAGACAACTACTCAATACAGAAATCTCTCCAGATCCTCTATGGTCCTAGGTCCTATCTTTTGGACTGTCCTATTCAGCTCATTTCATTTCATTCATTTGGGAGGAAAAACAGCCCAAAACCTCAAAAAATTAGGTTCTTTTTTGCATAACGATCCTTCTTTTAATGTCAAATCCATCTTGAGTGTTTGTTGTCAAAAAAAACATAGAACCTGGTTCCAGTCATATGATTCATTGCACATTGTGTATCACCCACAAGAGCTATACTGGACACACGAGAAGAATGACGTGGACACAAATGACATTACACTAGTTCATTAAAAGTTGGATGTTTAGGTGTCTGAAAAATAGTGAGTTACTCACAGATAAGCAACCATGTTGTTTCAAGCACTTAAAAATGAGCCTACCAACCTGGGAGGATGATTTCAGGGAAGCCCATTTTCCTCACTATGGCTGTTGCGCGATCCACAAAGTGAGGATAGTCCTTCTGAACCTGGGACAGATCTCCCGGGAGGAGCTTTAGGGTCACAAATAGACCTGAAAGTCCAGACAAAAAAAGAAGCATATATATGGTACTATATGGTACTACAGCCTTAAAACAGAGTAATCTTGTTTTTCCATTTTTCATTTGGTGACTATCCTCAGTCTTTCTTAGACACACTATTTGTGCTTATGTTGTGAACCGTTAGATCTCTTCAAATTACACACCTGTCGGGAGTCACAAAAATAGATGCAGCTACTAAAACATCTGCCCACTGTCTTTACCCTGTCCTTTGTGGTTGACCTCTCGTGTAGCAATGACTTTGTTAAAAACAGCTGTAAGAGGCTCATTTTCTCCAATAACACGAGAAGGGATGAGAGGGGACATGATCAACTGCCTTTGGCGGACGTACGTTTCCATGGCAATCCTGAAGTAAAGGAAAGGCAAGGACAATGGCTTTGATAGAATTAGCAATACCAGGGAAATGGACTAATTTAGAGCAAACACTTTATAACCTAAGGAGTGAACATGCATAAAGCAAAGAACAATTCTCTGAGTTCAGAAAGGTTTAGTCTCAATCTTAAATGACAATATGTTAACAAATGTGGTTGAAGGTAGTGCAGACACTCACTGCTGAAAGGGGATGAAATGCTGCTTCTCTTCATCATCTACTTTCCCATGAGAAATGTCTGTGATATCCATCACTGTGGGCATAATACTCACATAAGAGCCAATTAACCACATTTGAGGTATAAATAATATTTTATAACAAAAGCCCTAAAAAAACATTTACTAATAATTATGGATGTTAGCAAAATGCTTAAGCTATTTTGCTGACACAGGACTGATGAATACCACAAGCAACATAATGACACATACAGAAACAGGAAAAACAGTATTACAGAATCATCTGTTAAAAATGCCTAGTAGTCCATGACTAGCCCTGTGTATCAAGAAACTGATGCTGCTGACAATGATGTATTGAAATATTCCTCTATTTTTTTTCGTTAGAAGAAAGCAAAAAATGCTGCATCAAGCCAGGCTCAAGCTAAACCTTCAGTTAAAATGATTCAAAGACAGAAAATACAAGGCACTTTACATAAGTGTGCAACCTGTTTACTACTAAAACCACAAACACAAAACTAACAGTAAGTTTCCACAAAAGCTTTGCTCAAAGTAGACCGAAAGTGACCTGGCAATGATGGAAGACCTGAAGCCTCAAAAAGGTTCTCTAAACTGTGCTATGGTCCATTAGCCTTTCAAGCATAGGAGGTGGGGCTGTTTATTTTTCTTAAAAAGACACAGCACTTATCACCACAGAAAAAAAAATAATTTCACTTCAACAAGCACTCCTGAATTCAAATTAACAAACATGTCCACTATATGCTTTAGAACCTTCCATGGGCTGGCAATTTAAAGTTGCATTAGTAATTACAATTCGTGCCAATTTGGTCACCAAACAGACACAACTAATATGCAAAAAACCAATGCATGACCAATATGCAAAAAACATGTCCTAAAGGTAAACTAATATTTTGTAATGTTTAGCTTGGTATGTAACATCCACATGACTTGAACATGTCCTTTGTGGTTGACTTCTCAGGTAGAATGAAAACAGTTGGAACTTAAAGAGCATTTTGTACATTTAGATCATTGTGCAGTTAGAAAAGTGAATGTATGACCTGCTACTCCAAAAGGCCTCCGCAGACCACCAGTGTGCTTCTTGCCTTCTTTTAGCTCCATGCAGCCAACTCGGATGATCTGACACACCAGGAACAGATGGGGCCTGATCAGATCGCTGCTGCTAAGGTCCTTCACAAAAGGAGATAACAGAGGAACAACTCAACTCATGACACAGAATAACACAAAATAACCTAAATTAACCTAAAACTGTGCACAATATTCATAAGACACTTTGTCTGACTCTATTCATATGCATAAACTTTTTTTCTCTTATAGTTATGTGCAAATGAAACTATACCATCTGAACCTATGACGCAAAGTCTGTCATGTACCACAATTTTTCTATATAGAGGGTACATGAGATTAGAAGAATATGCATTACCGTAAAAAGTGCTGGCAGGTTGTTGAGTTTTTCAATCTCTTTAGGCATGCCTTTACTGTCCCACCGTACCAGGAAATTTTCACTGAGAAAGTCAAGCAGAAAAAGACCATAAAACCTACAATGTTCTTGTATTTTTAAATCAAGTTTGAAGCATGACCGCACATTGCATATGCTATTTAGTCCACTCAGAAGCCTGGAATTTGCCCCTTCTAGAACCTTTCTCAGAACAGAGTATCCTTTTATGTAACAAGGGCAAATATCACAAGTAACTGTGACATTACAAGGCTATTTCACACAAAACAGCTATGCAGACAACAACAGAAAGAACAGAAGAAGCAATGATAACAAAGGACACAAGACACAATGAACCAGTTCACACAAAAAATACAATAAACACAAACAGCCCCCAACCACACACCATAAAAGAAAAAACTTCTTTTCATGCATTAGCATACAAGTCAATTATCACTCAAGGCAATTTCTCTCAATATCTAGTATTATCATCAGCACTGTGCAAACATAGCAACAATATTTATGGATATGTGGTGCAGAGATGGTGCACAACATATATAGGCTTAAATATTTTTTTTATGAAGAGAAAATTAATAAATCAGCCAAGAATTCCTTAACTGCAGCCGTTAGTTGAGGCAGTACTCTAAGAATTCCCCATTCTAAAAGTTATTCCTGTAAAAGCACAGAATTTTTGCTCAGAATGGTTCTGACCTGATGAACTCAGACTGGTCTGGGTCATAGAGGGACACAAGCAGCTCTGCATCTTCACCAATGTTGCAGACAAAGTTCTTGAGGTTCATAAGGAGGCTATAGGTGTGTGCTGTACTAAAGAGAGACTGTCGACGCATGGCAAGGTTCTGGAGACGTGTCTGGAGAGGACCAGAGAAGGCACAATTGTGTTCAGCACTTTTGTTCATAGAGATTGCTCAAGTAAAGTTTCATTTAGAAATGCAAATCTGATTTTTATTCACATTTCTGAAATACCTTACCTTAAGGTCTAAACAGCAAGTAAATTGTATTTAAGTAAGATTTAAGAGTTAAAACATACTAGTGTTGTAGAGAAGAAACTCAATCCTGACTTAAGCTTTACTGGGTGATGGGCGATATGGCAAAAACATTAAAGCAAGATAATTTCAATTCAAGATTTAGTAAGTTGCAATAGACATAATAGAACCTGTAATGCCACATGTAAAAATACTATAATAATAATAATGATAATAATAATAATTAAACCGATGAATGAAACAGTCTACAGTGTATTGTCACATAATTTATCACAATAAAAATAAAATTTTGTAATATTGCCCACCCCAAAAGCTTTACTAAAATGCTGTTTGTGACTCTTGTAAACCTTTAAACATGCATAATCACACTTTAAACATCTTGAAAATAATCATGTGTAAACAAAGGTCTACTGAGTCATGGCTAGTATTATAGGTGTTCACAAAAATATCTTGATGTACTACAGGTCTGCTGTGAAATTGTTTACATTTGTCTCCATCAAGTGGATATAGTGTATATTATGTATATACATTTCATATTCTGGAATAACATCTTTCTCTTTTCTATCACATCAGTCTAAAACAGAATGTTTTTGGATGCTCTGCACTGCAAAAGAACTCAATAAGCTGGCATAAGGTCTAAGATTTTCTTTCTGTAAAGCTTGAAAAATAACAACAGAAAAAAATCTAGAATAAAAATAACTAAAAAAAACCTTCTCTTCCTGTATCCGCTCATCAATACTGCGGGAAGCAGACTCATGGGCTCTGAATAAACTGACTGTACTGGTGCATTCTGGCTCTAATGTGTTCCCAGCCTCATCACGAACCACCAAGTCCAGCCCCAGGATCCTGTACAACAGCAGAACAGCAGAAACATATTTAATACTAGTTAAGCATTAAAAAACTACAATAGCAAAAAGTAACAATATTGAAGCATGTGAATTTTAAGAAAAATTAGCCTTATTCTAAAAGTGTATACATCATTCAGCCTTTGTTTTATACTTCTTTTCTATGTGAACAGAGGTGAAACAATGCAAAGAAGTACAAAAATACTAGACAGTGTGTAACTTTTTGTGTGGTGTTACTTTTCATATGTAGTCCTCTTGGTTTGGGGGGTGAATAGTAATATAATTTGCTCCATTGTCTCTTGGCCAGTTGTGTGTGGATGCATTGTTAGTATATGCGCAAGATGAATAACAAAAGGCCTACAGCTGATCCTACTGTCATTATTGCCAATATCTCTTAACACAACTAAAAGAGTGTGAGCACCAATAAAGAAGGCCTCCATGAGGCTGATCATAAATAATAAATCTTTCAGAGAAACTACCATTCAAAGGTTTGGAATCATCAAACAAACATTTTGATTCATTGATTTAATCATATAAAACTAATTTTGTTGCCGATAAAATTCTAATATCATGCTACTACTCTACAACTTCATAGGTTTCAAATAATTTGTAAGAAGAAATTTTAGATGTGTCCAAAATAAAGCTGATACATGAATGATAATAAAGAAAGCTGTATATAAGACTGAGATTCAAGTCAGAATAAAATTAATATCCAGAATACTTTATATTTGAGAACTGGCAATCTTAAGGCGGGTAATCACATTATCATTCACATATCTAATTTGTTTTTCCTAAAATCTTGAAACACTGAATAAAACATCTAAAAATACTTTCTGGTGCCTATTTCAATCTACACTCTGTAAGGTATTAATGAACAAAATAGCAATTACTGAAACAACAAATGAATTCTGAATGGTAATGTAGTTAAAATATTAGGTTTGACAAAAACTATGATCTGGTATTTTGTTAAGAAGTAAGAATGCAAAAGTACAATAGCAAATATCTGGCAGGCCAACTTATCTGATGACCAAAGGATATACTTAGTGGGTTGACTCCTACTGTTGAACAAACCAAAAACACTACAGGATGTAAACACAGATACATTAAGGATGCTTTCATACCTACCTTGTTTGGTCCGAACCAAAAAAAGAGGTGTGAGAGGTGTCTAGGACCATGGCCCAGACCAAAGGTCCACAATTTGGTCCGACCAAAAGAGGTGGTCTCAGTCCAGATCAAACTAAACCAGATTTGGTTCATCTGCAGTGTGAAAACACTTTTTTGGATGGTTCAGTCTTTTGCACCAATTACAGAAAGTTGAGGCAAGTTATCATCACCCGTTAAACAATAGAAGAAGAAAAAGAACCGGGAGAGAAGTAAAATGAGCAGGGGTAGCACATGGGCAGAGGAGGAGATGAAATATTAAAGTGTATATTTAAAATCATTTCATTGGGTCCAAAAGTATTTTGCTTAAAAGAAAAAAAAAATAAAAAATGCATAAAAATATCGAATTCTATTCCTATTTTCTGAGTGGTGAGAGAGACGATATTAATTTTTCTCCATTGAAACGGAAAAGGCTACCTGCTGAATTGGAAATACGCCAGCGTCAGATGCGTGGTGTGTCATGCAAAGTTCTTTAGTATGCTCGATAAATTGCAATGTGAACCCAAAACTACATGGATCAAATTTATCAAATTTTATGTAACAAAAATATGAACCTCGGTTCGAACCTTGACCCGGACTTTCGGGTGTGAAAACGCCCTAAAAGAAGTGAAAATGTTTACATAATAGATTTGGTATCACCAGGGGAGATACAGGGTCTATGGTTGCAGACTGAGTCATCAAATGCAAAGGATTTACAACCAAATACTAAAGGTATAAAAATGGATATTCCTGCATGGTTCATCTAATTTGAACGTAAACACTTTTGAATTAAAGCTAACATTCAGCAATTTATGTACTGCATACTACATTGTTTATCTCATGTCAAGAACTGCTGAAATGGGCTCCCGAGTGGCGCAACTGTCTAAGCATTGGCCCTATCATCAGGAGATCGCGAGTTCGATCCCTGGTGATGCTACAGCCACCAGTAGCCAGGAGTCCAAGAGAGCACAATTGGCCTCGCTCTCTCTGGGTAGGTAGGATGGCCCCTCCTTCTCCCCCCATCACTTAACGTGATGCTATTCAACGCAAGCCTCGCCCTCCTAGCATTGATAGTATCGTGTGATCGGGGGAGTCCTAACTAGCGGGTGGAATTGGAGACGACTAAATTGGGGAGAAAATTGGGTTAAAATAAAAAAATGTAAAAAACCAGCTGAAACATAACAATGATTGTAAATCTGAAAGTCATGACAGGCTGGAAACACCACTGTGAAGTCTTTGGAGGGGTGCTCAAAGACTTTTGGAGAAGTGACATAATACCTGTTTCCATAATCAATTTTTGCTGTGACTTTTTTCTTGAGCTCTACGAGGTCATCCTTGGGAAGTGTTCCTGACACAATCTGTGAGCGATATTCAATCAGACTGTAGGCCATCTGCTGAACACTCCGGAACAGTGTGGTCTTATTGTTCTGTTGTAGAAACAAGTGTGAAAATGATAGCACATTTTACAAAACATTGCCAATGGTGTTTGTCTTTGTTGATTGTTATACCAAACATAGGTCAAGAATTCATGGTTAAAATCAGTGTTAAAACTGAGGAAAATGTTACGGAAAACAAGTTACAACAAAATGAAGACATATCCACATTACCACATAAAGACTGTGCCATAATTGTGCCCATTCTCTTAGGGTAGCACCCAGTTCCTGTACCAGGGGCAAATCCGTAGGTATTACTGTCTCCTTTTTTCTATATAGAGAAAGAAATGGATATGGTTCAGATATGGTATAAATGATATAGACATAATGTTAAATGTAAAGACAAACTGGATTTTTAAAACAGGTTAGCAATGACTAGCAGAAATAATTTCTCTCAGTGAACCTTATTTAGCTGAAGAACAAGTCAGTGTGAAACAAGAAACAGTTAAGCAGCACCAAATGCACTGTTGTCCAAAAGGAAACTTTATGTCATTATGTCTTACCCTGTCCCTTCAACTTTAGCTTCTTTCAAGTGGATATAGGTGGCTGGGAAAATGCCCTTTGACATGAAACAGAACACATAAGCACTAAACACCTACACTTCACCATTGTTATTAATCGCTTATCTAATATTTATTGATCTTATGTTTATCACAAAAATATAATTAAACACAACACCTTTTGTGATTTCTGCCGTAGAGTGTATCCTCGGTACCACCCTGACAAAATGTGAGAAAGAGAAAGACAGACAGAGATTGGGGGGGGTGGGTGGGGGGTGTTATTAGAAAACGACTCTAAAAAGATGTCATTACTCTGTTGCACTAAAGGACGTTCACTGTAAATAGTTCACAGAGATTTATTTCACTACTATGATTAATTTTATGGCTGTTGCTATTGATTATATTAGTAACTGAGAAATCTGTGGATTATTTTGATGATTGAGTAATCTTTTATTTGTTTTTGTATTTATTTAACAATAAAAACTGTGTAAATCAGGTTGCGTTTCATACTCCGAGAGAGCAGTATCTGTAGGTATCAGTAAATTCAAGTGAATGCCTTATAAGTCACGTTAATGCCACTGTCAATTCTGAGAAATGTATATTGCTGCTTTAAGCCAGTTCATTTCATATATATATATATATATATATATATATATATATATATATATATATATATATATATATATATATATATACATATATACACACACACACACACACACACACAGATATAGATCTATACATACACACATTTATTTATATATATATATATATATGTATATATATATATATATATGGCCAAAAATGTTATCACGATAAACAAAATTTCATATCGTTCGATATCGATACATATCGCGATAAATGTCAAATCATTATTTCTTTCAAGTTTGAAGGCTGATTTTTGCTCCTGGCTGGTTAATTGCTGTTTTAAACTATCCGTTATGGTCGGAACATGACAAACACTCGGCAAACAGTGGGATATTTCACAAATCTGTCATGGGACAGTGGGAGGAAGTGTCTGGCCAGCTGTTTTTATCAGCTGGAAAAGCACAGCCGCAGTTTTTGTAATATTCATAATTTAAGAAAGAAAACAGATGCTCGGCTATCCCATTACAAATGCTAAACAACTGTTTAGTTTCTCAACAATGTCAGTTTAGTACGAACAGCGAACATTAGCTGACTCGGTACATGGATCACACCGCCTTACTGCAGGCACTCCTGCCACATCCATGTCAGAGCACATCACAGTATTCAAATACCAGCTAGCGACGACTGGGTTTCTCTATTCTAACACCAGACAAACGGAGTCGTCCTTTTAAGTATGTTTAAACTGAAAGCGGTGCTTCTGTGTCTTGTTTGATGTACAGTATCATCCATTCGCCGTGTTGTGTGAGTGACGGAGCGCTGCTTCAAGTTAACCATCTGCTAAAAAACAGCTAGCCTGGAAAGACAGCGCTCTCCTGCTTTCCAATGCCTCACATCTTCCTCAGTTTATTTTCGTTAAATCAGGGCTGTAACTTGCATGAACCCACTTCTTCCTTTCACTTTCGTTGCTTGGAAATGCACTAATACTAAAATATGACTTTTTGAGCGCTGTAACAGCGCTTTAGTTGAGAGGAGCAGATGTGATTTAACGCTGCTAAAGCTTGTTAGAATGTTAGTAAAGAGGTGAGTTCACTGTAGGACAGTACAGTTACACCACTGATCTCGTCACTCACACTTGGTCACAGGAAAACAGATTGCCGGTCGCTCCACTCAAACATGGAATTTATAACTCCGCGTTTCAGACGTTACTAAAGACTCACTCGTCGCCCCTCCCTCTCTAATCATGTCGAAAAACTCGGAAGTGCGCCCTCTCCTGGCGACAGCAGAGTGGTGTTGCTTTCTTTGCAGTAGAAAACGCCACCAGGGTTTTCGCTAGAAGGTGGAAGTGTGAGAATGGAGTATTATATCGAAACTTTATCGAACCTTTCTTATCGCTCTATCGAGGAAAAGTTATATCGCGATAATTATCGTTATTATTATCGTTACATACATACACACATATACACACACACACACACACACACACTGTGGTGGACAGTAACGAAGTAAATGTAATTCTTCCATGTATCTGTACTGAAGTATTTCCATTTTTGGTGACTTTTTACCTTCACTCCACTACATTTCAAAGTCAAATATCTTACTTTTTACACCACTACATTATGCAAAATCTGTCGTTCCTTTAGGCTTATGTGTTATGTTAACATTTTTCAAACTCAAAACGAAAGAAGCGTGAAGCAAGCACACCAATCGGGGTACAGCGCACACTTTGTTTTGAGCTTGTTTTGACCTGTTGGACATACCTACCTAGTGCAAGCATACGGTTCCACGATGGCGTTTTAGGGCCACTGTTGATAAAAATAAAAATAGTAGACTTCGAGAACAAAGTCGCAATATTTAGAGAAAAAAATCATACTATTTTGAGAAAGAAGTCGTAATATTTAGAGAAATAATTTGTAAAATTTTGAGAATAAAGTCGTAATATTTGGAGGATAAAGCGGGCTAACTGGGGGGCTGCCATAATGCGTTGGGGTCTCTGGGTTGCTGTACTGGCGCCAGAGTTCCACACACTCTTGTCTCTTTGTGGATCGATCATTTTGATTATCATTCTCATTGTCTGTGAAACTTCATGCCCTCTTTGGATGGTATGGAGATTTGGCCACAATATTGCGACCTTTCCTGGTATTAATGCCACTTTAATGTCGTAATTTTACGACTTTTTTTCTCTAAATATTACAACTATATTCTCAGAGTCTACTATTTTTATTTTTATTAACAGTGGCCCTAAAACGCCGTTGTATGTTTCAACGTCAGTGCAGCAGCGTAAAATTTTGGGAGTGCCTATGCCAACATAAATGATGGAACTAACCTAACTTTGTGTAAATAGACCACAATATAGAAATATGTACACATATGCACTTGTCACTGGCATGCTTCTTTTATCTGAATTTATACAAACACTTTTTCATGTTATAGTAAATTTGTTTTTGTTAGTTTATGTTTATGAACTTACAGATGCAATATAGTAAAGGAAAACACAGTTGTGAACCTGTGTTTAAAGCAAGTTTTTATTAAACTTAAACTTGTAACTAAGTTGCAAATAAATCTTAAACTGAAACTTTGCTTGCTTGCAAAAAGTTATTTCATAGCCACTTGGTTCTACCTAATGGAAATTGTTTGCCTTTAGTGTTTTGTGTTTATGATTATTTTAATAGATATCAGTGACAGACTAATTAATGCTATTCTATTAAAAGATTGGTTTGCCAAGAGTGACACTAGAGTATTTTCACCAATAATGAGTTAATAAGGCAAGGGTCTTCTTACAAAAATGTAAATCCAAAAAATTAAAGTCATAATTAATCTTTTAGTACTTTTAATTTTGATACTTAAGTACATTTGAAGGAGAATACTTTTGTACTTTTACTCAAGTGGAGGTCTTAAGGGAGGACTTCTGCTTTTACTGGAGTAATATTTTACCTTGGGTATCTCTACTTTAACTCAAGTACATGATTTGTGTACTTCATCCACCACTGTGTGTGAGATATATATATATATATATATATATATATATATATATATATATATATATATATATATATATATATGTATGTTTGTGTGTGTGTGTATGTATGTATTTATATAGGGCAGGATGAATTCAAGCATGGTACTGTATGGATGCCACCGTACCACTGAAAAGTGGAAAGGTTTAGGAACCACGGCAACTCAGACCACAAAGTGGCAGACCATGTAAAGTTACAGAGCAGGGTTGCCTGGTCCTGAGGCTCAGAAGCTGTTACTAACTCTATATTAATGCCTATGAATTTAGAACCGGATGTCATAAAAGCTGTGTAATGTGTAGGTGACTTTTGGCCATTATATATGTATATAAATATGTATATAATGGATGTACAGGTTTTGGAGTTACTATTGCTGGCTTTACTGGAAACATTAGCTGTATTACCTTATCAAACTAAAGTCAGGTTACTACTCTAGGGACTTGTGTGAAAATTTTTTGGCGGAAAAAAGAGAAATAACGCCTGAAACTAAGACGTCTGAGTTCAAAGGCCTGGCAACCAAAAGTGAGTACCGAAATTGTTGATAATGAACGAATACAATGGAGAATGGAGGAAAACACTGCTTAGTATTGTGCATTCCAGTTCTTACTTCACGCTGGGTGGAGCACAAGCATAGAAAAACAAGGTTTGGAAAACCGCAATTACAGGCATCCTTCATGGCGTGGGTTAACTTCGTAAACAGGTAGCAGCACTGACTGCCACAGTCTCAACATCACTGTGAAACCTTTTCAACTCCTTGTCCATACCCCAAAAAAGACAAGTGCACATTATCATTTCTCCGTAAGAGAATATTAACAGTAAGAGAACATGATGTCAGGTGCAGGAACACCCTTGCAATTTTCAGCATTTGCCTGTTTCCCTGCTCCATCACACATGATTCAACTCATCAGCCAGCTACTCAGAAATACAGTGAATTACTGTATTACTACTGTAAAAGGAAAAAAGGACAACTACTACTCTTAAATAAGACATCTGACTTTATGGATAACAGATTACCTTTCCTTTAACAATATTATAATAATATATCAATATGACCACATGCATTCAAATTTACCCATTGGGATAAATGAAAAAAAAAAAATCAATCAAGCAAGTAAGAAATCAAATTATATGCTCAGCTGAGGTTTTAGCACAACCAGTAAAGAATAATGACTTTAAAGAACTCTAAAAATCATTGCTACAAGTCACCATTTCCAAGTGAGATTAAATGTTTATCAGTATATGAGCCCAAAATAACACTTGAATGAGCAATCGTAGCAGTAAAAAATAAAAAAGAAAAAACACCATCTAATAACATGAACAATGCAGACTTTAAACCTTATGGTCACATTCAACTTATATGAAAGCTCCATGTTGTAAATCTACAGTTGAAATCCAGGATATTACTCAGTACTTTAGACTGCGGTATCACATTTAACATGGATGCAAACAGATCCATCAGGACATGTTCAAGCTTGACACTCACCTTCAAACATCTCAAGTATGTGCACAGAGTCCCCCACCTGTAGGCACAGCTCCTTCTCCCCCTTTGCATCATAGTTATAGATAGCTAGATGGAAAAACCCAGAAAGACACAGTGAGCAAGCAGTACAATAAAAAAAAGTTTTTTTGCAACCATTAATTTGTTATTGACTAAACATGGGAATATGAGAGCAAAGCAAAGAGAACGTGCCTACACCTACATTCCACATTCTTATCTGGGTGCAACATGTGCTGAACTCAGTGAAATGCTTACAATAAATGGATAAGTGATGTGACAACATGACACTGTTATCACAACAAATTACAATATGATAACTTTTCTAAACATATAGTGACTGTTAGTATGTAAAGAACACAGATCAACTGCATGTTTCATGAAAAAGATATTCTTCATTTTAGTGGAGCACAGTATGTGAAACATAGAATGAAAATCATTGTAAATGTAATACATAGTGTATTGTAAACATGTGTTCAAATATGGCGATATTATGTTTAGTCATAACACCCACTCCTACTTTCAATTTGATTCATTCCAGTTTCTATCACCAGTTCATATCTATGTTACTACTAGAGGCTATAGGCAAGAGGTGTTATCTAACTCAAGAACAAACTAAGTGCTTTGTTTACTGTTCCCTTCATTTTACTGAAGAGTATGTTCTATTTCGGCACTTAGTGGTTAAAGAGATTAACCTTTCTTCTCATTCTCACTCTAAAGTAGAATCATAGAATGCTGATCTCTCCACAATGTAAAATATAAAATATGTGAGCACACTTGCATAGAAACACAACACACACACACACACACAAAACCTAAACAGAAAAAAAGCACACAAAAACACACCAAAAAATAACAGACCCCAGATAAGTGTACATTAGAATATCTTCTATACCGTACGAAAGACATTTAATATAAACATAAAACAAACATAATACAACATTACAATTGAGTGAACTACATTAACTCCACATCTCCTTTACCTAAACCAGAAATAATTGAGGCTTTGTCCAGGCATGCTCCACTCTGATCCCTACTCCTGGCAGGAAGCTTTCACTCATTAGGCTGTTGCACTCCTCCTTAATACCAATGAACTTCACGCCTCTGGTCACACACACATATATGTTATAGGTAATAAAAAAACTGAAAATACACAGACCAAATCACAAACATTTTTTCTTTGTCACTTTATTAGCCATCATTTAAAGGGTTTGAGTTGCCTTATAAACCTGGCCATATTGACCAGGTTCAGCTTAATCATTTACACAGAAGGTGGACAAAATGGCTACCTTTCCGGTATCCACACCCATGCAAATCTAGGTCTTCAAGAGGAGTGGCAAAAGAAGGAGAAACAGATTCAGACACCTCAGGCTATGCTGTGCAAAGCTCCTTCTAAAACACCCAACCATTAAGGAGAAAAAAAACCTCCTCATCTTCTGACTGACAGTTTGCTCATTCAGAGATGAAGCAGCCTATATAAGCTGCAAAATGCTGTCATGCTTCTGTCAATCACTTACTCCAGAAATATCATCAGAAGCAAACTGTTAGAAGCAAACCGAGAGAGAAATGACTACGGTCTGTCCACCCAGACTGTGAAGTAAAGTGTCTATGTCTAGACTACAACCTTCACAAACTAGACAAAAGTGTGTGATTCTGTGTGTGCCAAATGGGCCATGGTGGCAGAAGGATCCATCTGTTAACTACAAAAGCACTGGCAGGTAAGGTACACAAGTGTAGCTCCCCTTCCAGAATCTTGACAGACTGAGCAAATCCAGAATGCTCTCACGCAGAGCCTTCTCTGTCAGCCTTCTGGGTGTTAATAAGGTAGTGTGTAATATGAAACCTGGGGTCCATGATGATACATTTGGCCTGCAGTCTTTATTACAGGCTTGACTGCCTGTTTTCTTACTGCATGCAAGCATTACAAACCAAACACCTATTCTTCTTCAATATTAACAAAAAGCTCCAGACAGCTTCCAAAAACAGATAACTGTACTTAAAAATCTGGAGCTAGTTCAACATAATTTGTCAAACACTGACATGCCACCTAGACTACTTTGTAACAACAGACAATGAGCAACTTTCATAGGTATAACAAAGTTTTGTTCTGTGTTTTGCTAGATTGTGCACACGACATATTTGAGGCACTACATGTTAAAACTGACACTCAAATGTGAAAACTTTTCCCAACATTACCTCATCAACAACAAAAGACCTTCAAATAGTATTAACACTTGGCGTCAGAAATAGCTAAGGCTGAATAATGTTTGATACTTAAATAAACAGATTACAATGCCTTTAAGGACGTTCCAGCAAAGAACATACACGCGAGAGATTAAACTGGCCATTTGAACGATTGAACGATTATTGAATGCTTAAACTGACCATCTGAATGATCATTGAAGCTGCATTTTTGTCAGATGGAGTTTAATGTATTGTAAATGTTAATGTTTATGATATACAAGACACAACCTGATTATACTGCCCAGAGTTGTTCTTGCAGTGTAGCAAGCAAGTTTAATTAGACCTACAGGCCAATGGGTGTTTAATATTACTCTTCAAACGAGATCAGTTAAAGATTTGATTAATAACTCTTGGTGTTTAAACTGTACAACACAGGCTGGCCATTTTATTTGCATACCGCCACACGTTAGCATGCCACTGCTTTTTAGGCTTTTTATATAACGGTGATTTACACAAGTGCAGGACAAATCAAAAGTAATAGTCAGTGTAGTCTCTGTGTCACATAATTTAAGCCTATGTAGACCTGGATCCATAATTGACAACAGCGGACAAACGGTTTCTATCTTCAGCTAAACCCTATAGAATTTTAAAATCCTTTCAGCGGTTGTATCGATCAAAAGCAATAATGGTCTAAAATGCTGACCGGTGACCAATGGAAAGCTTCTGTCAGCCAAGACTTTGTTTTATAATCATCTGTCCTTTCACTGCTACAAATTTCGCCGTATTTTTATTTGTGTTGCCGCCAACTAATTCAACAAGGTGTCACAACGGGGTGAAAACACGAGAGAAGTGACTTAATATGTAGTTAGACTTTCTTGCTTAACTGTTGAGCAGGTCCCGTGCGAATTGGCGAGGGGTGTGTAAAACACAAACATACCTCAACACAACAACAGAATAACAGTTTTACCAAGACTTACCAACTCCATATTTCTCCTTTTTGGTTGGAATCCAGCGAGACATTGCGGAGAACTTTGTGGAACAAAATAAATAAATATATACACCAGGAGCAGATAGCACGGTTTTCCCTGTCTGGACATCACAGTTCCGGTGTTATACGAAGAACTGTTTGCTGGGAAAAGTGTGTAAGCGTGCAGGCGCAGGCCTAGTCTACGTCCTTCATGCTAACAGGCTACATTCGTAATCAAACTGTTTTCATAGTTTTACTTTTACTAGGATCAAATCATGGGCTGGTTGCTAAAACATATTCTAAGGTATTACAGAAAAGGTAAACCTTGAAAGACAGTCAAAAGGTGTCATGTAAAACATTTGATCTCTTTCCAATATGAAGCAGTTATTTATTAATTTATTGATTGACTGATTGTCCACGCCCAGAAAGATGCAAAAATGAGTTCATGCATTACCCATCTCAGCCTTTTGCCACTTATTTATGGTGGAAGTATATTTAAACAAAACAACTGTCCCAGTGCACAGCTGCAATTTGTTTGCCTTTCAAAAGCGTGGACCACTACTACTAACCAGGAACCCAGAGAACTGGGCCCTAAAACCAGAAACGAGAAGATGCAATGCCTGGCACTACACAGTTCTCTAAATTGTAGCTAAAAGGCTTGTTGAGTTTAAATAATTGGATTGCTACATCCCCATAAACATTTTTTTAATGTTTGGCCAATGGCCTTGAAAAATTAATATGAAATATTGATCTCAAGCTACAGGCATATGACATTGATATCTGGATTAGGTTATAAATTGCATTTCTTGACCAATACAACAGGATAATGTGCTCTGAGGCAGATAAGATATGTCCTACACTGCACTGAAGTCCTAAGCAGGAATCACCAAAAATGTGTTGCGGTAAACATATGTAGCTATAATATGCTTTAATGGCTGTTACTATTCCAGGGGTGAAAGTACAGGATATGTAAAATCACACGATAAATGTATTATATAAGGGGTTACATTTGCGATAGTATGTAAAAGGTGTCATTCATATTGGTAATTGTACTATCCATGCCTGTTTTTATGGGTGGTTCCTTGCTGATTCTATCTGTACAGAGTTTACAGTACCCCTATAGTGCCATCATGTGTTCAAGTCCAGTCATTAAACTTGAATGATTCAATAGACTACAAAAGTATGTAGCAATTGAAATCCTGTATACGTCACATCATATGAAGTGGCCTTCATCTTCCCCGATATAGTGAAGCACAAATTGTTTGAGTTAATCATTTACAAGATTATAATCACCTTTAGCTTTAAATCCTGAAATAAATCTAGGCTTTTTTTGGTCTAGGCATTTTTTTTGTTTGTGAAATGTTTCTGTTGTATTTTCACATTGAAATGTAACATAAATATTCAGAGTTGGTTTAAAAATCTATAGACTTTTAATGAACCAAAACTGCTTGGATCTACTCAATTTCATGCACTAAAATATACAGAAGATTCAAGGTCTTGTCTGTGTTGTTTTTTTTTGTTTTTATTTATATTTTTCATTTTACCTTACTTGATTTTAGCTTGTTTTTACCTTACATCATGGGTCTCTGACCTTTTTCTACCAAGAGAGTTGCTAGTTTTTCCCCTTGATTTTGTTGATGACATGCTTCATGTTAGTTCATATTCCACTTTATTTAGATAAGATGAAAATAAACAAGTGCATAATACAGAGGAAATATCGATGCATAATGGACGACATATAGAAATATCAATGTTCGTGACCAGTATTAGCACATCAGCATAATATAAGAAACAAACTATCAATATGAATATGATGCAGCATAAACGTTCTTGGCATCAACATTTGAAAGTGTGAACCCTATCAACCAAAACTTAAACAGACACATGATATGTAACATCCTTGTTCTAAGTAAAACCTTAGAGCAAGGTTTTTGGTATAATTACTTCAGTGGAACAGAGACTTAACCTTTGGCTAAACAGAGAACTTTCTGTAACTGAATGAATCCTTATATCAAAAGTGGAAGGACTGCATTTAGATGTTCCTGAAGAATGCTAAAATAAAATGGACAAACTTTTATTTCAGTTGATCTGGAAGAACAAAATACATTATATTATGAAGAATGTCACACATTTCTACACTGAACACCACACATTCAATGGATAAAAGCTATTCTCAAAAATCCTTCTTCTACATGGATCCTCGCATACAGTATTGTGCTTATTTAATTAATTACTAGTCAAAACAGTCATTAATTACAATGTATTCATTTTCAGGAATTATTTCTGAAGATATTAGATATAAGATAACCAACTGCAGAAAGAAGGGGAGAGTCAAATGAAAATAAGTGAAAAAACAGGTGTTTCCAAAACTGGTGTTGAAAATAATATTTAACCAAAAACCAAAACTGTCACCATAATGTGCTAATCACACAATGTAAGGCAGCTCATAAAGCAAACTGCATTAAACATTATATATATAATTGATAGTCAGTAATGGTATTTTGTGTTTTCCTGATGAGTTGACATCACAGCGTAAAGAATTCAAATGAGGGCTGGTGCAACCATAAAGGCGAACTAGGCAATCGCCTAGAGGGCACTTGAGCAAGGCGGGAAAATGTACCAAATTATTCTGTCATCCTCTGGTCCCACTCTGACCAAAGAAACTGTTAAGCTGCTCCACCAGTAAGAAACTGCTGCTTTTGGTGGCTGGGTTGGTATTATTGTTTTGTTTGGTGATGTGACGTATACCTTGCACAGCGGGGCCTGAGTTGTCAAAGTGGCTCTCAATTTTCCGCTTGTAGGCTGCTTTGGCATCTTTGATGTCCCTCTTCAGGTCCAACCTGGCTGCACTATATCGCTGTTTGTTACCCAGATGAAAAGCCTTGTTGCGGGCTAACAGGAGTCGAACATTCCTTGTCATCCTTGGCTTATTGTTGGGAAAGACACAAATTTGTTTTGTTGTGACATTGTCCATGCAGCTTTTTATGTAAACCAGTACAGCAGTTTGCACTGAAGTCCCTGTAGTTATTGAATAATAAGCAAAGGGATTTTAAGTGGTTGATTGTAGTTTTGGAGGGAAATTTTCAGCCAATCTATCTTATGTTATCTCCTTGGGCTACTGCCAGGCTTGTTGTTCATTGGACAATGTTGACGAGTGCACCATCACCCCCTACTTTGAGCTCCAGCTTCACAAAGTGTTGGATTAGTTTGTTCTCAACTTAATAAGTGTACATCCATCCCATAAAATTTCTCATAGTTGTCCTGACATCTGTGTTATTAGATCAGGTTAAGCCTCACAAGACTACATGAACCTATGAATTATTTATATAAGCGTCCTTTTCTTGAAGTGCAGACACAAGTGTTCACTAGGTACAATCCACACAGAGGCCAGAGGCAGTAAGCTTGATGTACAACTGTCGCCAGTGTAAAGCTGCAACTAAAAACTGATTAATGGTTGCAGTATACGTCACATCTCTTATACTGATGCATCTAAAGGATCCTGAGTTTACCAGTTGTAATGTAGATACGACTTTGTCAGGTGTTTGGGCGTAATTTAGAAGCTTTTTAGGGATTTCATTGGAAGCCCAGGTAGCTTGGACTGAGCTAGTTACCTAAATAAATCAGTTCTCAGTAATGGTGAGAAATTACTGAGAACTAAACATTCTGCTACCATCTTGTCTGCATGTTCTATGCTAGTGTGCATCTTTAATGACCATTTTACCTGGAAATTAAACAAATGAACAAATGAGTGTCAAAACAAATAAACAAATGAGTGTCTCTGACCATTGCACAGCACTTTACATATTTAGCTGTATAGGTGGATTACCTTTTTTTACTAAGATTAAATTATGACATATCCAAGCTATCACTGAAACTTTCTCTTTTTCACAAAAAATGTTATTAAACCAATCACTATTATATAAACACAATTTCTCTCCAAGCAAGTATTTTATTTGGAACAACAGAGAAAAAATAAAATGAAAATACAGCTTTGAAAAAACAAAGATGGTTTGATAATTAATTTCTATTATTTAGTCAATTACTTAATAATGGGGGTAAATTAAGATAAATCATTTCTTAATACCTATACATTTGCTTTTTTTAAAAAAAAATTCTATTGTCTTTGCTAAAATATCAAATGGTGCTAGATGATTCCTATTCCCTGTCCTAAGTGGAAAAATTGTAATATACTCTCCATACAACCTCAAAATAACCAGTTGTTATGTGTATGTTTATGTGAATATTTATAATATTCAGCAGAATATGAACGATAATCATATGAAAATAATAAATTTTACCACATCTTTTTAAAAATGTAAATACAAACTAATTTTCTAGAATGACTTGAATGACTTTATACACACAAAGCAGACTTCTATACTTACACTAGACTTACACTAGATTAAACTAAATATCAGGCATATAATTTTTGGCATAACAGCTAATGACCTTACTGAAAAAAATACAATATAGGTAATCAACCTTCTCTTATTTATATTAAAATATCATATCCACTCTGATCCACACTGAATCTTATTGTAGTTAGGGAAACATTCTGACCATAAGATCTAACTAGTGCGTGCAATTACTTGTAGCCATTTCCTGATTTGTACAGCTCAACAACCTTTGTCACACATCATTGCTATTTTCTCTGGTCTTTTTTGTAGTGAGAGATGACAAAGGGAATTTGTGCTGTGTGACACCTCATATTAATACCCCAGTGAAACAGAAAGTCATGGCTGAAATAAAAGTGTTCCTTGTTGTTTTAAAACATCAAATATGAATGGGAATACACTTCAGTTGGATTTGGCTCATGAGAATTTCCAGGGCTGCCAAAAATTATGGTACAAACATTTCAGAAAAGTATTTATTTCATAGCAGGATTTAGGGTTTTTTTCAGTCATTGTACTTCAAATAAAGATTAGATTTTTTGTTAAGATTTTGAGTTAATGGTCAAAAGGATAAGAATCAACGATGTTTTTTACAGCTCATTGTGCTAATGTTTGCCAATATCTGTGAAGGACAGTATTTGTCCACCTTTTTCTTTGCTATCCAAGCCTTACTTCTATACCGATGTAGTCCTATCTCCATTGCCATTATTGCACTTTTACAAATGAATTTTAATAAAACAAAAAAACAAATTAATTTCTGACCATAATGGTAGGTGATGGTACCAAAAATAGCTGTAAATCATTTTTACATGACCATTTTACAACCTCCTTTTATCACTTGGAATAAAACAGGCTGTTCTTGTTACTGTGCCTTTAAGACTGATATATGTAAATGACCACTGTTCTGATTGGCTGCCCTGTGTTGCACTTCAAAGCAGTCTGCAAAGTAAATGACTGGAGCTGAACTGCCACAGACCTAGGTTTTTGTAAGTGGGATCTTGTGATGGTTGATGGTCCTTGGAAATGGAGGATTCAAGTAGTTTCTGAAGTGGGGGGAGGCAGAGCAAGATTACCATAGCTAGGTCCTCTACTGCCATGTCAGCACTGCAGCAGTAGTGGGTGAAAAGAACACACATGAGCTTAAACACTCTGCTTACTAAATAGGCCTTATCTAGCATAGAATCTGCTAAACCCAAGTGATGAGTTTAGAAAAAGACATGTTAATCCAAACCCTAGAATGGTCACCAAATTCATGATAACAAGATCTATTAGAAATATGTGGAAAGTGTCTGAGTATCAGTCAATCAATAAATCAGTCAGTCAATCAACCCACCAATTAATCAACCCACTGATTAATCAACCCACCGATCAATCAACGAATCAATCAATCAAGCAGTCAATCAACTAATGTTACTATTCTGGTAAATCTTAAAAGATGATTAATTTGATACCACATTAAATGTGACATGGAATAAAAATGATATTTTACTGTGATATGTTCATTGCTTTATGTAAACATTTACCCTAGCACTACATTCTAAACTGCTCTATATAACAGAAACAGTGCACTGTAGGGTATCTGGACAGGGCTTAAGCCTACACATGGACTACACTTTCTTTTAAAAGGAGAATCTCCATTTAGAATGCAGGCTAGTCCAGGACTAGGCTTAAATCCCTGTCCATAATACCAGCCCATAGCATGTCAGCCATGTTGTAGTGTCTATTCCTGGTGATTTTCCCTCCTACAAAGTTTAGTTTCAAATCTAATTCCACTTAATTCAGTTTCTATGGTTAATTGAGTGTCCATTTAAAACTGTTCTCCTCCTGCTGACCCATTGTCCACTGCGTAGGAAGGGGGAACAGAAACAGAAGAGAATACAATGTAATGTTAAGGTATGCTCTTTGTATGATAGGAAGGCCAAGCCAAGTAGAGAAGATCTTTATAGCCTGTAACAGACATGGTCAGCACTCAGGAACAGATCGTGTTCTTATGAGGCCCTTAGGCACAAGTGGCTTTTGCCTGTCCCACAAACTCCTTTCTGAAGGCTGTTTCCTCTTGAACCATTTAACAGAAGAATCAGCAGTCAAGACTGCATCCAATCAGTAAGTGCTAAGCTAACCTGGACCAGCACACTTAGCTGGAGCACAGCATTTTTTTGCTAAAACATCTTTGCTGAAGCCAAAAGCTCAGCAGCCAAGCCTTAAATCTTGTCAAAGAAATGCAGAACTCCTCTGGCTGAACTGCTGATGGAGGTGACACAGATCTATACGTTCCACCACCTTTGTCTCATTTTTTAAATGGACCTCTGGCAACCATCTAGTATTGAATACAAAAACAGCTAGAATTTTAAGTTACATCTATTTTTATTGAATTATATTCATATCACATAGTGCCTATTGCTATGTAATTAATTTAATTGTTAAAAATTGTGTATTCCATGTAGAATGACAGATTATTTAAAGACAAATGAGACAGGACAATATATTGCAACAAGGAAAATACAAGTGGAACTTTGAAAAATAGGGCATATTAACTCTAATACATTTCTAAAGTCCAAACACTATCCCTTAGCAGGCAACATTACCCCACAAAATCTGCAGAATCTTCATGAGCTTTGTTTGGCTACGATTACTGCAGTCTGATTAGTGCATATTTGAGTATGTAACCCAATTCATTACTCTCTGTCACTATTGCAATCAGATGAATAATGGCAGCCTGGGTTTGGAGCCAGGCTGAAGTGATCTAGGTGCAATGCAGTGGTGCAATGACACACGTCACTGATAGGCCCACCTCTCCTCAGAGAGAGAGAGAGAGAGAGAGAGAGAGAGAGAGAGAGAGAGATGAAATGTCCAAGTCTTATAATATCTAATGTATGGCAGCAGTACAGACTGGCACTAATGTGAAGGTTATTCATCTTTTCAGGCCAAAAGACCAACCTACAGTTTGAACAGTGTGCATCGACTCCCTCAGAAGATTCATGTCCACTGCAGTAATTACACTGCCCGTGCTCTTGGCAGTAATGTTAAAAAAACACCCCAAGAGAGAACTGCAGCATGAGCTAGATCTACATTTTCCCTTATTTGTTATCATCTCTATCACCTCTTTCTTTTTAATCAAAACTTTGATAATTGTTCTTTGTATAGATTTTTTTGAGCCATGTGTTATTTTGAAAGTAGCACAGCATCTCTCTGTAGCCCTGATTTCCAGGCTAGTCTCCAGCTGCATGAGGCTCCACTACCAAAAGTTTTTTGAAACGATGCTATAGAAAAGAATCACATTTAGTTCTCTTGGGAACACTTCAATGGATGGTTCAGTAAAGGAATACTTCAGTTTTTTTTTAAACCTAATCTCTCTTCACCATATGTGTACAGATTAATTACCCCAGACAATAATTTAGGTACTTTTCTTTGAGCAGAAAAACTGCTGACTTAAAACATTCTAGTAACTACAATAAAAGCCATTGGGTAGTGTTTTTAATCAGTACATTTTCTGTTGTTTAAGTACAGCATGGCAAAATGATTGTTCTTGTTAAGTGGCCATATGCTACAGATGTGGTAGACAGAGATTTTGTTTAAAATGCTGTAACATTCCATTAAAGAACCATCCAAGGTTCACTTCAAAGAAACCTTTTGGCACTCTAGCCAGTGAAGGGCTGGCTACTGGACCAGTGGGCATAGTGATCATACAAGCTGTATGTGTGTGGAAGTGAATTAGTAGATGAATTCATTAATAAGAAGGGATGTCTGGGTACAATTGGACATAGTGTACATGTTTCTTCTATTTGAATGAAAGTGTTTGACCATTTAGAAGACATTTAATTTATTATATTCTTGCAACAGTGAGTGGTTTCAGATAATAAATCTTCTAGATTCTTCTCCAGAACATTTTTAAAACGAAGAGACATCTTCTTTACCAGTAGATATAGCCACATGCTGTCCATCACTAGGAACTTATGCCAAGAAAAATTCTGACATGACAATATTACACTGCAGCACTGCATTAAAATGAATGAGATGTGCATGGGCTCGATTAGAAAGTAAAAAAAGTGAATATCTTGTCATCCTTATAAATACATGGGACATCGGTTTAGATAAACTACTAATAATTATTCCCTTTCAGCAGTTGTGTACATATGCTGAAGTGTGTATCTCAGGTAACCTCAAGTAAAAGTAGCTATTTGTGTTCATTATCTGAAATCTTTTTTTTTCTCTGTTACCAAACTGATATCTGCTACCTTGCTACATCAAATACCTATTGACCACAAACTGCAGTGAAGCATGAGCATGCAGTATGTTCACTCTGCCAAGGCTGGCCGTTAAATGAGATATCGCCCTGCATTGTGTGCCATCACTAAGCGTTTAGCCAAGTGCCTCTGCTGCAGAGGCTGGCAGAAGACTGAGTTGTAAAACGATTCTGCTGGCCTCGATTTACATTAGGGGTGGGGAGGAGCAGTGAGTCTGCAGGAAAAAACAGGGATGTCAGCCAGAACTAAAGCTCGGACGACTAAATGCTGACCTATAAGGGAAGATGCTGACAGCCTGGTGGAGCCATGTTTTATTAAGATGTGTGAAAAGGACAGTGTGTGAAATTGTGTAAAAGCACATAAAAATGTTTTTAGATTTTAGATGTAAACACAACTTCTGCAGCAAACTATTTCAGAAAAAAACATTTTTATGCAAATATTAATGCACAATTATTTGCACTTTATATATGAAAAATAAATATACAAGAGTATAAATACAACAGTAATTGTTACATATGCAAAAGTCTGGACACTTTACCGAGTCAGTACTTAGTAGGACCCCCTTTGGCAGATATCACAACTTGCAAACAACATTTGTAAACAGCTTTCTATCTTTTCATCTTGTTTTAGGAACTTTCACCAACTCTTCCATGCAGAACCAGATTTTTAACTTCAATTTGTATTTCTTGTGTTATTTCATGGTGGATTTTTAGACATGTTCTGGATAGGGATGCATCAATACCCATACTGGTATCGGTTATCGGTCAGATATCATGCTCGTTTGCTCGTACCCTACCTCATAAAAATTCATCAATACCAACATTCCCATGGAGCAAGCTATCAGCCGTAGCAATCAATGGCACTCCCTCCATGATTGGTGAGACGAATGGCTTCATTGCATATCGAAGAGGCACCTAAAACCAGACTTTGCAGTGCAACCTAAACACTAATCACTGTATAATTCACCAAGAGGCATTGTGTGGAAAACATTTTCAATGTAAAGATATAATGGACTTTGTTGTATCTGCTGTTCATTTTAATTTTTAGTTAAAATTATTTAATCTCTTTAACTAAAAAATTCAGTCTTTTCTGAAAAACATCAGTGCAGTCTATAGGGATTTTGTTCAACACAAAAAGGTGAAATGGCTGTATCATCACACAAAGGTGAAATTAAGCTGTTCATACAGCAGAAGGAAAAGGGCACTTCAGTCATGGAAAACACTGACTTGATTGCTGATCTGGCTTTTATGACAGACCTAACAACACCTAAATTATCCTGATTTTAAACTGCAGGGGAAAGACAGATTTGACACTTGTTTGAGCTACCTGTGCATTTGAAACTAAATCTTTTTGCAACTCAGTTAAAGAAAGGGAATTTGCCACATTTCCCAATGTGCCAAGAGGCCTTTACTCATAAGGACTATAACTGGAGTCGACACAGCTATGTGCTTGAAGACATGAAACAGGCGTTTACTACAAGATTTGGGCAGTTCAGGAATGAACAGGCTACACTCAGACTTGCAGATCCATTTGCCGAAACTTCAACTGAATTACTATTTAAAATAATTGAGTGCTCTGCAGCAATGAGAAGTAAGCACAGGGAGATGATGCTCATAGAGTTTTATCAAGCCCTGGACAGAGAACATTATAACAAATGGAAAAGTGAAAATGGACATTTCTGTCATAAAAATTGAATTAATTTTGTGTTTCTAACCAGTTCTGATGAGTCAGTTAAGACCAAATGAGTTGATTATGTTCTGAGCCTTTACACCTTGAAGGGTGTCCATAGTCAGTCTCTCTGGGCCTGACTCAGCAGTTCTGCTGTTCTGTAGATTTATTGGCTTGCATCTCAAGCTCACACACTGCTGGATACACAATGTCTAAGCAGCAAAGTACACAAGTGTACGTTTTAGTTGATGCTTAAATGTAATGCTGTGTGAGCTGTACAAGTACATCGCACTGTCCTGTTTTATACTGCAGCAGTCAAATATGACCTTAAAAAATATTAATAATGCAAACTAACATTTATGCAATAAACACTGCCAGACTCTTGAATTACTCTCATTGAGTGTCATGGTAAACAAGTATGTTGTTTAACTGACCAAAGACGTTGTAATAAATTAAGCCTAGCTCTAAACTATGGAGCACTTTAAAATTGGTAAACTGTCTTTAAGAAACTACATTTGTCCAAGATTAGGTTTAACCCGTGCCCAGAAACTAGGACTAGGACATGCATCAACTATTTGTGAAATATTTGATTCCTTTCAAGTTAATGCATATTTTATGCAGACAGGCCAATTTCTTGAAGACTGTGGAAGACGGTCTCAAGAGGAAGGGCCGTACAAAACAAACATGATAACACACCATTCTTCCTTCCGTTCGTTTAGTTTAGAACTGCAGGTTTTCAACTCAATCAAGCAGAAGCACAGCTGACTCAACTTGTTGCTTGACTGAAATGAAAATCTGCACTGGCCCTATTTAGATAATATTGGTGACCTCTGATTTAGCGAAAAAAAGATCTCAACAGAAAATAGACCTAAGGCTTTTTAGTGCAAATTATGGTTCTTCTAATTTAAAAATCACTCTTTTAAGACATTTCAAAGAGAATCCATAAGTAGAGGTACATATTGTTTGTTGTCAAAAGGCTGAAGAACATCAAGATATACATTTGTATGCATTTTGCCTGAACCCACCAGAAACCCCACCCTATGGCACTCTCTTCACATGTGGCATTGAAATATGACTGTAACTTTAAGGTCACCCATGCATCAATTTCTATCCTGTCACCACATTACCCCAGATTCTTTTAGTCTGATTTTATCTTCTATATATTAAGACTGCCTGCTGATGTGGTCTATCCAGGAGCAGCCTATTTTAAGTCCAGGCATCTACCATCTATAATACTGCCTTCCCCATAACAAGCATAACTGTCAGTTTGCAAACGCAGACAACACTTTCAAAGGTCAGTTGAAGTATGAATAGTGATTGCAGGGAATTAACCAAAGGAGTGAAAAAGCCTAATGTTCTGGCCGACTTGTGCTTTGGACACAGCTCCTTCCCTCTTACCAAACAGAAGAGGAAAAGGGAGGAGACAAAGGCCTTGTTCGAGAACTGAGACTGGCATTGGCAAATGACTCGAGTAGCCAGTTGCAGTTGGGAGAGGTGTCGAGAAGAGAGCTGTTATACCGCTCAGACAGTTTTACCAGAAACACCCCATGTGAGCCAAGAGCTCACTTATCAGATATAAGATTTCTTTGAAAAATAATAATTTGAATTTCACATATGAAAATAATAACCACAAACATAATATATTTAGGAGGATATGTGTGTCTACAGTTAGCTTCCAGCCAATGATGATTAAGCTCTGTTGTCACCAATCTGTCTCTCAACATTGTACCCACACTTTTTGATTGCTGTTTGTAAATGTGGCACTACTGTTGCATTGTGTCTCTTTGTCAAAATATTGTGATAAGTATCATGATATTATATTTTTGCCGTATTTCCCACCTCTATGTCATGAAGACGAGCTGGTGGCACTGATGCAAGTTGGACAAAGGAACTAATCAGCATGCACCGAGATGAGTTTAACAGGTTGAAGGAAATGAGGCCAAACTTCATCATGAAGAACAGAGGCAAAGCTGGAAATATACACATACTTAGAAAGCTAGCTTTCAAAGATAAAAGTTTGTAGCCTCTTTGTTGAAAAATCTCAAATAAATTACTCTGGGTGCATATGTAGTTTCAACACATAAAGAGAGATATCTTTCTGCCATTAAATGACAATGTTCAGCATGCATATGTAATGAAGAAAAGTGAGTGCATGAACCTGATAGCTGCCTATAAGTTTTACAATTTTACCTTTTATATTTGGCTTTTTCATTTCATCTTTGAACTTTTATTAAAGATTTATTCTGGAAGCTTTCATCTAGCTCAATTGTCCACAATTGTTCACTGCAAACACACTTGACAGCCCTGTGTGGACGTGACTGCAGTGTCATTACAGTGTTGTTTTGTATGTTGCTGTACATAAATTAACACTTCAGTTTTATGCAAAAGTTTGCAATTACAAATATGCTAACAAATCATCTACAGCAATCAAGTAACACATTTTTCTGCCACTGTTAGTGCACACATTCCGTGTATTTGATTAATTTATTATAAAACATTAAATGTGGCATGTGCCTCAATTCTTGCATATGTTACATTTTATTATAGTTTCATTTTTATCCCCAATATGTATGTCAAAATCAGCAAATAAATAGTAAATGTACAATTAAATTTGTGTGTGTTGCCTGTAAACAATGTGCTAACTTGGTTTTACTAAGAACAATAAAATATGTAACTGGACAGGGGTACCCTAGCTTTTGCATACAACTGTGTAGGTGCTAATTCAAGATTGAGGATTTTGTTGTTTGTCAATCTAGTACATAAACTTGATGGCTAAGAATCCTTATTTTTACTGATGTTAATAACGCTATCAAACAGCACTTTAAAGCAGCTCTTATCACTAGAGCCTTTTTGAAGCTTAAGCGAGAGAAAAAATTATGATATGAGCAACTGACATAACATGTGTATGAGTAATATTTAATAACAGAAAATTTTAATCTGGTGCATGCAGGTTAAAATATAGCATGAAATATCCTTTGGCAGGCACATTATGAAAGCAGAATGGCTAATTACGAAGTGTGGTTTTGTTCTGTAGTTGTGTTCACTTGTTTAGTACACTATGTGACAAGTTCAAGGTCATAGTATCATATGCCATCATAAATATTTACTTTTTCTAGTAAATTTCTCTATGCGGATATATGAAGAGAGTGATGTTTTCTATATTTCTATATATTCAGTATTCATTTTAACTGAAAGCTTTCACTTTCTTTTTTATTACTGACCTCAATGAGACCTGCTCCATTAGCCCTTCTCCTTCAGCTTATGTCTCTCCTTCCCCTTGGCCTCAATCAGTTTGATCATCAGTTGAATTGGAAAAACCTTAAAGAAATCTTAAAGAAATTCCATACATTGCTCTACACATTGAGGAACTGAGGAATAAAAAATGCATTCTCTACACTATATGAAGTTTTCACTGACATTAACTTATTGTAAACACCAATCTATGTCTACTATTTAAGTGAAGAGATATGTCAAAATCAAAGAATACCAAATAAGCTGTCAATAAATTTATCTCTCTTTTCCTTGTTCACATTTGTACCATCTGTAAAGTTCCTTAAAAAGTCCCGCTTGAACTAAAATATGTCCTTGTAAGCTAGCTAAAGTTAGTGTTATGTATCCTATCCCACTTTCTTTACCTCATGTAAACCTAAAGTTAGCTAGGGTTATGTTAGCTAGGTTAGCTAGCTAGCTAACCAGTCGGTTAACAATATAAAAAAATTATGATTAATAGCTGTATTATCTTTGTAGGCTTTCAGCCTTTTAGCAAACATCCGAACATCCTGTTACAACTTCAGGGGCCAACTGTCCTTACAGGCTTTACTCTCGAAAGCAGAATGCTGGCTCAGAGCAACAGCAGCCTCCTCCAGGTCCTGGTGCTCTTCAATTTTCATATATTGTAAATTTTGAGGCATAGTTGAAAAGTCCCTATAAAACTGGCCTTTCAGCATCCTTGATTTAAGATTTAATTTATATGATAAGTACCTATGCAGTTAGCTTAATGCTTTAATTATGTTTTATGTATTAGTTAAGCTAGTCTTCCTAAGTGTATTCTCATTATTTCAGACTAGACTTCACCACTGCCATGCACTGGCACACAAGACTGGATATCAAACACAAATAATTTTCTTTGATTTTCGTTACACTTTAATCTCATTAGCTATTTTATTGGCTACTTGAAAAATATAATTACACAAGCCACTGGCTTATGTTCCTGCACAGTTGTATTTCTGTATAGTCTGGTGTTAGAAGGCTTTTAAATAATCATAACAATAATTTTAAATATTCGTACTAATACAAAATACACTGTAAAAAGTGGATCGTCAGATCTACTTAAAAAATTACTTCATATGGTAACAAGTAAATTAACTAGTTTTATTCAACCTGAATAAATACTTTGAATGAACAATTCTTTCAATCAAAGTACTTTTTTAATTGAATAAAATTAGTTCATTTACTTGTTACCACATGAAGTAATTTTTTAAAGTAGATCTGACAAGCCACTTTTTACAGTGTAGTTTATGCAAAGAACATGTGCATATGTGCCTGTGTATAGACATTTCTGGAAGACAGAGAGGCTTGCTGTTCATTTTATCTTCTGGTCCAGTGGCTCTGGAGGTCAGGGGGCAGAGAGGCTTGCTGTTCATCTGCACCTTCTGGTCCAGAGGTCAGGGGCCAGTGTATGGGCTGAGGGACCTGGGAACCGATATTTTTAGTTATTTGCACATATTCAAGTGCTTTTCATTCATCCAACTTTTACATCTGCAATGGATTATCTTGAGCGTTTGAACGGCCTCATGGAGTCTGAGAACCCCCATACCCATAAAAGTCAGAGGCCCTGAACGGGCCCAACTGGCCCGGTCAGTATCTTTGGCAGTAAATACGTATACTACTTGAAGAATAGTAGAAAGACCATTGTTTTTTAAGGTATGCATATGTTTAATGTCATCAAACTTAGCTTGCAATTAATTACATTAATTAATTTTTCGTTTATTGCACAAACTTAATCATACGTGAATGTGCAGGGAACACCAAAATGTTAAGGTATTCCGTCTAAGCGTGACTACTGCTGTGTAAATGTCTCCATTCTGGCCATTCTCGACTTCCCTCGGACAAATCGATATTCTGCATGGAGGGGAGTGGCGCGGGTTGCTGCTGCCTCGTTGACAAAGTAAGCCTGCCTATAAATACAACCGAGTCGTATGCACCATTGCCTCAACACTCAGCAGAGCCACAGGGACACCCTCACGCTCCCCGCAATGGACATGATAGGGGCTCCTTCCCGCAGAAAAGTGCTGGAAACGCGCACTGTCCGCTCCTCTCCATCCACTGCCATGAGATCGCACTCGTGGTCTAAATCCAAGCCGGCTATCTCCATCTCATACAAGAGAACAACAAACGCGCCTGTAAGCAGGGCTTACAACTTCGCTGCGCTCTCGCCTCCGGACAGTTTGGAGCTCAGCTCCGCGCTGAACGGAGACCATGTGCGCAGCAACGAGAAGGAGCAACTGCAAGGGCTTAACGACCGCTTTGCCAGTTACATCGATAAGGTGCGCTACCTGGAGGAGCAGAACAAACAGCTGGAAGCGGAGATTCAGGCGCTACGGCAGCAAAAGCTGTCGCAGTCTCAGCTGAGCGATACGTATGAGCAAGAAATCCGCGAGCTGCGCTCCACGCTGGAGCAGCTGAGCAGGGAGAAGGCGCAGATTCTCCTGGAAACAGACCACGTCGATGAGGATCTTCAGCGGCTGAGGGAGCGATACGAAGAAGAGGCGCGCTTAAGAGAGCAATTGGAATCCACCATACGCAGCATGAAAAAAGACAAAGACGGCTCTATGGTGACGAAGATGGAGTTGGAGAAGAAAGTCCAAACTCTCTTGGACGAGATGGACTTCCTGCGCGACAACCACGAAGAGGAGGTCAACGAGCTTCTGACACAGCTGCAAGCCGCCCAGGTGCCTTTGGAGAGAAGAGAGTTCCAGAAGACTGACATCACCTCCGCGCTGAGAGAGATCCGCGCGCAGCTGGACGGCCTCTCCACGAAGAACCTAAAGCAGGCTGAAGACGTCTTCAAGTGTCGCTACGCCATGCTGACCGATGCGGCCGAGCAGAACAAGGACGCGATAAAGTCCGTGCGGGACGAGATCGCTGATTATCGTCGCCAGCTGCAAGCCAAGAACGTTGAGCTAGAGGCGCTGCGAGGCACCAAAGAGTCACTGGAGAGGCAGCTGAGCGATATCGAGGACCGACACAGTAACGATATAGGCAGCTATCAGGTTCATGCACTCACTTTTCTTCATTACATATGCATGCTGAACATTGTCATTTAATGGCAGAAAGATATCTCTCTTTATGTGTTGAAACTACATATGCACCCAGAGTAATTTATTTGAGATTTTTCAACAAAGAGGCTACAAACTTTTATCTTTGAATGTTGAGCTTTAATCTATGTTTGAAAAATATCACTACATTTTGCACACACCTAAGTATGCACTGTAGTCATCTACAATTCAGTGACTACAATATATCACTTGGATGTATTAAGTTGTTGTAGCTATGTGACATATTTCCACGTGTTATACCATGGTTGAGGGAGGAAAATAAGATACACTGTGAGATTATTGAGAGTTTTACTCTCACCCCCACAATCCCCCAATCCCCGCCCTGCCAAACTCAGTTTTGGACACGCCTAATGCAAAATTTCTTGTATCATCAGGAGATGATTTACCAGCTAGAAAATGATCTCAAGGCAACAAAGTGGGAGATGACTCGCCATCTCCGGGAATATCAGGATCTGCTTAATGTTAAGATGGCGCTAGATGCTGAAATTGCTGCCTACAGGTATGTCAGGACCTGTATTACTTATTTTCTAGAGCAATTTGATCAACTTTACTGTATCAAATATTTCAATAAGAGCTTGTAGAATTACCTCTGTCTTGTTCATTTTCACTGCAGGAAACTCCTAGAGGGTGAAGAAACTCGCTTCAAAACGTTCTCTGGAAGTGTTCCAAGTGCTGCATTTACATACAGCCATTCCAAGGCCCCAAAAGTCCAGCATAAAGTTGTGGAAATCATTGAGGAAATTAAAGGGGAGAGTGACCTAGATGACGATTTGGCAGATGTAGCAAAAGAGCTGTCAGTTGAGGCAGGTGGAGAAGAAGGACCTGAGGATAAAGGTGAAGCAGTTGAGGGGGATATTGTGTTATCCAGTGAAGCAAAACTTGGTGCTGAGCAGGGAGATGACAAAGGTGAGAAAGTGGGAGATGAAGGTGAGCAAGGGAGTGAGAAGGAAGAGGCAGTAGAGGCAGAAAAGGAAAAGGAGGAGGAGGAAGGTATGGAGAAAGAAGAGGAGGTAGGAGAAGAAGAAGGTGGAGATGAAGACGGTGCAGAAGAAGAGGAGGGACGAGAAGAAGAGGGAGACGAGCAAGAGGCAGAGGGTGAAGAGGAGGTAGAGGAGGCTGAAGTGATTGAGGAAACAGAACTGAGCAGTAGAAAAGCTGAAACAACAAAAAGTGAGCCAGAAAAAGAAGGAAAAGAAGAGGATAAGCACAGTGATAAAGCAGAAGAAGAGGGAAATGAGGAGGAAGAGGAAGGGAAAGAATATGATGAAGAAAAGGGAGAGGAGAAGAATGAAGAGCAGTCTGAACGAGACGAAGAAGAAAAAGAAGACGCACAAAAAGAGACAGGGGAGGATGACCAATCAATGGGAGAAGGAGAGAAGACAAATGACTCAGAAGTAAAGGAGAAGGAAAAACAAGAGTCAGTCCAGGCCGATAAGAAGAGTAATGGAGAGGAGGAGGGAGAAAAAAAACAGAAGAGTCCTGCTTCAGGAAGAGGAGAAGAAGAGAAGGCAGAAAATGAGAGCCAGATAAGCCCTTCCAAAGAGGAACCCAGCCCCAAAGAAGAGATTCTTACTAGAACTGTAGAGACCATCACCAATGGAGACAAAGAGACCACAAAACCAGCCAACAAGCAAGAGAGCAAGGCAGAAAAAGAGCCTCAGGAAAATAAGAAAGCCATCAAAAAAGTAGAGAAAGCAACAAAGGAAGCTAAAGTGAAAGACTGATTATTGGTGAAAATATATTCTAGTCAGCCTCACAAATCATAATAACTTAAGCAAAATAATAATACAGCAAAATGTGAAAAGCCAGCAGATACAGCTAGATAAAATTCTTGCATGTGTGTTGTATGAAAGGTTTGCATGTGAGGTAAAAATCCAGAAGCATAACCAAGCCAGACAACACACCTGGCTTGCTTAAATGAAACTGCTTTTGAAACTGTTGATTGGAAATTTGGACTAATGATGTGAGGTTTTTCAACAGTTGTTTGGTGCTACTACATTAATAATATCTGCAGATGTCATTCAAGCCAAATCTGAAAAACCTTACAGTATGATCCTGATAATACCTTGCCTTATGTCACAATTCACTAACCACTTAATGTTTTTGTTTGAAACAATGCCACAAAAATGGCCACAGCATCTACATACATACAAGAATACTGTGAAACTGTAATCTAAATTCATTCATACTAAGGTGGTGCACTTTGCTTTCTCACAATGACTAAAGTCAATAAAAGCTGTTCAAGTCTTCACCATTTTGTTTCGTCCTGATGAAAAAATGAAGTAATAAAATTTCATGAAACGCTGTAACCAAAATGGATGGATGTGTTTTATTTTTCTTTACAATATGTAATTTTTTATTTTTCTTTAAAAATGCTCAATCAGCCAAGACATGTTTGGTGTCTGTATTTGCTTCTTTAGTTTTGCACTGAATCCATAAGGCCATTGTGGCTAACAAAGAATAAATGCTTATAGCCACAAGCACTGTGATAACTGCATTTCAATACACACCTCAAATTTGGCATTCTCAAATAGGCTTGCTATTGTGGTTTCTGACACTGTATGACGTACTGTTAACTATGAAATTAAACAGAGAGATGGTTGCTATGATTCTGTCTAGATATGCAATGTACTTTATTTAAGCTGATGTCAGTGACTTGTTACACACTGATGAATGGCAGCTTAATGTGGTCATGGCAATAAAACCTGGTTAGTGCAAACTCACACTCAAACTGTTATTTTCTGGTGAACTAATTTGCAATAATTGCTTGAAACTGTTGAATAGACAAAAAGTTGTAACACTTCAGAATAGTGCAAGACACCATTGTACCTGAACAAGCATTTTTACTGTGACCTTGGAAAATTGGTAAAATTTGAAGTGATAGCAGAGAGTATATGTGTTTTGATAGTTTTATACATTAGAGGTCTAGACACAGGCAGGAAAGTAAATGATCTCGTTCTCTCTTCATCCGGGGTCGACCAGAGGAGGATGGGTTCCTCCCTTGAGCCTAGGTTCCTTTCGAGGTTTTTTCCTCTCACTCCTAGGGAGTTTTTATTCGCCACTGTCACCTCTGGCTTGCTCATGGGGGACTTGGACCCGGATTTAGTTCCTTACGTCTATACATGGACTCCTTTTTTTCTTTTATTTTCTTTTTATTCTTTATATAACTCTTACAGATTGCTGTTGGGACTGTGATGCTAATAACATTGGAACTGCCCCTCCTTTCAACGTCAAACACTGGACGAAGCCTGATCTATATTGTTTGAGGTTTGAGAAACTGTCCAGAGTGAAATGCGCAGAGCAAACCAGTAACTTTGAATTAAAGTTGTCCAGGATTCTGTCAAAGATGTGGGAGCTGAACTTGCCCTTCTGTTCACCAGCTTGTTTTGAGAAATTTCTGTTCCTCTTTAAATGGTGCCACATTCTGGCACCTGTACAGGCTGTAGCATTTAAGGTGTAACACATACACACACACACAAATTTTCTAAACCGCTTATCCTTCTGGGTCACGGGGGACTTGAGCCTTTCCCAGCAGCCATTGGGCGGAAGGCATGCTCGTTGACCATGCTTGTTGACAGTTCGGTTCCTTGACAATATCCCCTTCCACAGCCTGCAATGGTGTGTTTCTGCACATAGCTTCCTTTTTTATTGCTGTTGTGCTGTTGTTGTTGTTTCAGCATGACTAGAATGTGCGCTAGTGTATGTAAATTTGTTAGTAATGACTCAAGACTGTTACATAACAGTTTAGAATTTTGGTATTAGCCCATTTTACCGCCCTCTTTTGCAAATGCAGGATTTGTATTTGAAGGAGACAACAGCATTTAAAGTTCACATTATGTCAGTTCCATGTACCAAATTCTGCTTATTTAACTATGCCAATGTAAATACAGTTTTCCATTCTATGGCACATTTAATATTAAACAGTCTATTTTGTTAGCATTTCCCAGTTATTGTTCTGTAGGCCCACTACAATTCACATTTTAGTGCTTTTCCTGCTCGTAACACCCTTGACCCAACTAATTAATAAGCCCTTGCTGAGTTAAATTAAAGTATGGAAAGCACGAAAATGTTAAGGGTAGGGGGCCTTCAGTTACTGGCTGCTCTGTGTTACCACATTCAAACAGCCGTACTCATAATTTCAATGTGAATATGTGAATGGCAGCACAGTCGGCTAAACACGCGCACCACACACACACACACACATACACTTATATATCACAATCATGTAAAAAAAAATATGGGCTCTTTAATAAAAACATTTGCATAACAGCTTGTTGCTTTTTGAAAGGAAAAAACATTTTGTCTGAGCTTTGTTTGAGCAAGAGCATTTCAATGTAAGACATACTATATCAATTTTCACTCTGAAACAGGACCTTTTGAAAGCAGCATAAGCCCATACTGTACCACATTACAATCAACCGCATTAAGCTGCCTTACTGTATTGGTGCCATTCAAAATCTTAAGCTCCAAAGTGACACATACACTATCATAATACAGAAGGGAAGGTTATCAAATTTTTATTTCAACTCAAAAATCATGTTTAAAGAATTTTCATTAATATACAAAGCACGTGTTATCATAGGCAGTCTGTAGTATCAAACAAATAAACACTAAAAGCTAGATGGCACAGTGAAACGTTCATTTAGGCATATTAACAGATATATAAGCAGTCAAATTATACTTGCAATCACACCTCCCTTGTTAGGCACATATTCCCCATTTCATTACTGTTTTAACATGCCTTTCAGCACCGTTGTAACAGGTGTAGATGCTCTATTTGAAAACTGTGGAGCCCCTGTTTGCTCCCTTCTCCTGTTCTACAAGTTGCCATCTACAGGTGCCATATATGTCCAAGGCTGGCAGGATATGCTAAAATTAGTAATGACCAAAGATCAGTCATGTAGCCATGCATACTGTAACATTTGCAATTATCACATTTTATGTCCACATTGCTGATTTCATTTAACTTTATTTGGATGAATTAAGATCCCATGACACAGATAATTTGCTAGCACACGTCTGCATTCGAATTGAGTTCATCATTCTTAGTTATACTGAGATATTACTTGTCTTTTGGCTTGGCTTCCTCTGCCTCATCTCCATTCCTTTCATCATCATCCTCCTCTTATCCTTCTCCGTCCCTCCTCAGTTTCTTCAGGTTCAAACTCCTCTCCTCCCTCTTCATCCTCTTCTCCGCCATCTCCCACTGCATCTTTTTCTCCAGCTTCCTCACCTTCTTCTCCATTTTCTTTACATAAGAACACAGAAAGCAGCAAAGATCACAGGAATTGTCATGTAATGTTTCTTTATTCTGTTCCTGGTGACCCACTGCTCTACACAACTATTCTCTGCTTCAACACACCTAATCCAGCTCATCAACTGATTACTAAAGCAGAATTCCATTGATTTTTCAAATTTTCTGTATAATTAAGTCATTAAGATGCAAGTCAGAATTGTTCGTGGTGGAGGTGATAGGACCAATCTTCTCAAGCATTTAATAATATCAAACCCTTCTGAATGAGTTTGTCTCATGGATTAAATTATGCAGTAATTTTGATCAATCTATGAAGTCCTTTATTAGCTTGATCAGGTGTAAGTTATGACTATTCTTTCATCAGTTATCCACTCTCAGAATTGTGAGGTTTTGATGTTCCTGACCTTTTAGCTCCTCCTCTTCCTTCTCTCCTCCCTCTTTTTCCTCCTCCTCCTCATCATCCTTGTCTTCTTCAACTTCTTCCTCTTCTTCTTTTTGTGGAGGGCTGGTCTCAGTCTGTTCAGCCTTGCTTGCTGTTATGGCCTCATAAGTGGAGCTGGAGTATCTGGTGGCCAGCACATAGGGTGCAGCAGAGCTCAGGCTTGATTGCACAGTGGATAGCCTAAAGATGGAGTGGCACCCACTGAGGGAGAGAATACATTGGAAATGCCACCAAACCCTCCTACACTGAATCGCATTTCTTCACCCTCAAGAAGTTTTCTAAAGAGGCAGAATGGAAATAAGAGACATCATGCTATAGAAAATAATTCCAGATGCAGTTCAGTTTGGTGATGAAGTTGTTCGCAGGCAGTAATACACATATGCTGAACAAGGTATAAATGCAAAACCAAAAAACCAAGGTAATTTTCTCTCAAACTGTGGTCATCACTAATCTATAAGCAGCTATCTCAATGTCCAAAGCCATCTTAACATTAAAGAGGTCCTGATATTCCTTAAGACCACGAGCCATTTCATTCTTCATGGTTCTGAGTTCTTTCTCTAGTGCCCCGATAGTGTCCTGCTCATAGATTTAAAACCATTATATTAAAATTAATTGCACAAGCAATGCTCAAAATATAAAGTCTTCAAATTAATTAGTATAGCTCTTATTTAAAATGCTCACCTGATGGGCAGCTATCTCTGCACTGTTTCTGCTCAGCTTCTTGTAGTTGTCTCTCAAGAGCTTTATTCAGCCCTTGGCATGCTTCAATCTCTAGGTCTCGAGATTTCAGCAAGCGTCTATACTCTCCAGCCTTATCTTTAGAAACTTGGGCGTTGTACTGAAGATGGGCCTGCAGTTCAGCAATCTCCCTCTCATGGAGTCTCTTCAAAAAAATGTCACCTCATCCAGCAGATTCTCGGCCCTCTTATGCAGCTTGGCACAGGCCATGCCCACCTTATCTGCCTCTTTCCTTGCATCTCCCACCTGCACTTCTGCCATCTCACGCTGGACAATTTCCTCCTCATAGCGACTCTGCAGGGCTCTCAACACCTCCTCTAACTGGTCACTTTGCTCCTGGGTAGCCTGGCGCTCACTGCGGGCTTGGTCCACCGTGGCATGGAGCTCCATGACCTCCTGCTCGTACAGTGCTTAAAGACAGGAGGGTTCACTGTGTCTCTGGCGCAGCAGCAGCAGTTCCGTCTGCAGGGCTCGGTTCTGAAGCTCCAGCCCATGCACACGCTCAATTAAGCTGGCGAAGCGGTTGTTCAGCTCTTGCAGTTGAGCCTTCTCTTGTGTACGAACAGTCATGAACTCAGAGCTTACCTGTGAGGCCTGGCTTAGGTCCAGCTCTTGGCTGAAAGAAATCTGTATCACTGCAGAGGAGGAGAGACCACGGCTCCACGATGGCAGAGGGAATGAGTAGATGGGGTATATGGAGTGGAAGTGCTGCTACGGACCACCGCCTGTCGCCGGGGGGTGGAGAAGTATGACTCGTAACCGATAGAGCTCATGGTTGCTGCAAAGGACAGCTGAAGACTTGTGCAGTGGGATGGAAATTCTACAAAACAGGGCTTTTTATAGCATCAGGAAGGACTCTGACACATGGATTTTTTCTGAGTACACCAATCAATATCACCCCAGACCAGGCTAGCATTGGCATACAGCAAGAGAAAAAGCAAAACGGAAGGGAGGGTCAATGAGGACATGTGATTTAAGACACTATCTAACCAGGCTTTTCTCTGGCACACTAAAATGGGCAGAGGGAGTAATTAATTAATATAATTTTCCAACATCAGTAAGGCTTCTTTTTCATTTGGGCAGACTTCTACCTTATGGGACACTGCTGCTGAGTGCCAGTGCAAGATTTATAGTACTGGATGACTCATATAAGGATGTTTCTGCATTGCCTTTACCTGCAGTGCTGATTTTATTTCCTAAATATCAAAAAAGGTCCTCTGGAATGCCTTGTGTGTTACAACGGGCTACACAGACTGTTTGGTGGTGATAAAAGATACCGTAACTTTACAGTAAAATAAATTTAGCTAAGCACTTTATAGTTCATGTAAAAATCAAATTTCAGACTAGCAAGTGTTATGATTTAATTAATTTGTTTTATGACTTTGGCACCAAATACACAATCACATTTCCTTCACGTGCACAATATAAATATCTTACTGACACTTTTTCAAATCTTTGACTGTAATTCTGCACTACCAAGGGTATGTGGATTGGTTTCAAACATAAAAATCCTGATATAACAACTTTTAAAACAATCACACTGAAATATATTCACAATGAGATATTTAAATATGAGCATTTCTACTTATTTACAACAGAAAGGTCACATGAAATTACCTATTTAGATGTTTCCCCCTCAACTACACCAATTTTTTTATTATATGTTCTTTCAAAGGCACTGCTTATTTATCTATATTCTGTCAATAGCAAAACATAATTGTTTAGATGAAAAAAATTCCAAGTAGTACAATACACTTGTGGAAGTGTTAGAATATTCTTGTACATAAAATTGATCACTTTGCAGCTTATGCATGTCTTGTGAAGTACAGATGATTTGACATACCACAATTACCACAATTTTGGCAAAAAACCAGAGTTGAGTTACACATTACGTTAACACAAATGCTCTTACATACACATTGTATATTCTGTCTTTCTCACTGTTTCACCTGGTGTCTACCTCACAATATTAATAACCACAGTTTCAGTTACATTTGAACACTATATCACACAATATTCATTCCTTCATTTGTATGCAATCCCAAATAAACACACCGGGAAAAGTATTAAGCTATTATTAAATAAAAAAAATAGTGAGTTAACCAACTCATGAGCATTTGCAAAATATGCACCCCAAATCTCCACTGACTTGTTTAGATGCTAGGAACAAACTCTTCTTCTTTTAAATCAAAAGTGACAATATAGACACACTACTGTGATCATCTGCTGAAATGATTATCATATAAGCATAGTTCAAACACACACACACAAAACTTACCATGCATCTCACTATGTATTGAGCATGTCCCCCACCCCCAAAAAAAAATAAAAAATAAAAAATAAATAAAATAATACTTTGACCTTGCTTCCTTAAGGATAAATTCCTGTGGAAGTAAAGTAATCAGAAGTAGAAGGGACAGCATTAAAACCACTGCTCTCTGTCTCATTCCTAATGAATGGTAGAGAGGGGCTTAAAGCTGTCCCACCCAGGTCTATGTGTTAAACTGTGCTCTGGCATCAAATAGTCCTTTAATCTGTCTGGTAGAGGCAAGGCCTTAACCTTGTCCTCCAGAGGCCAGGGCTGCAGACAGTCGCGGATAAAGGCGCGACAGAGGCAACGCAAGGGGAGTGGCTGAGCTTCTTGTTCTCTAAGCCGGTTCTGAAGCTCCAGTAGGGCCTGGGGAATTGGCTCATGCCCTTGTACAGACAGCACAGAATGAGCAGGCAAAGGGGGGAAGTTTGGAGAGCACACCTGAGCAAGCTCTACTATTACCTCAGCTTTAGCCAGCAAGTCAGTCACCTCAGCAGCATCTAGAGGTTCTTGCAGAGCTTCTTTCAGCCGAGTGAAAATCAGGTTATAACCAGTCCAGCATGATGTGCCATGACAAGAGCAAAAAAATGAGGCACCTCGCTGGAGGAGAAGAGTAGCCATAGGGTAAAGGATGTCAAAGTGCTCCAAGCTGGTGTAAGTTAAAGAAGGCTCCCACCCCTCTCCATCAATTGTGCTCAAACAACAGCTAGGATCAGCACCGTGGTCCAAGAGGAGGGCAGCAACTCGGGTACAGAAGCACCCAATCACTTCTGCATCTTCTATGCTGCTATCCAGGACCTCTTTAACTAGGAAGATGAGTGAAGACATGGGGGTCTCACCATCATGAGTTGTGGCATTCACATCAGCACCTACAGAGTATGCAGACAGACATTGAGAAAATTAATGGAATGTACCATATGATCACACAAAAATGCACACATACTTTTACTTGACAACCATTTGGTAAATTTGGTAACCATGTAAAGCAAACTAGACAGATGGCAAAAGATTGAACCACTGAACCCTCCTCAACACTAGGGTATACTGCCTAACACTAGCCAGGCTAAGCAGGTGATGAATTTCGAACCAAAAATCAAACTAAAACTTAAATTCACCCAATCATGCAAAATTTCAAAACTGAATAAATAGTTTTTATGAATGTTTAAAGTTTGCCTCAGTCGATTCTAAACTGCATCTTTAAGTTTAACTGCTGTACAAAGCTGAAATACCTACCAAGAATACATGCCACAATAGGAATATTTACTTAATATAATTGAGAAATACACTGATTTATTGGAAGATATAGTTTTACATGAGTGCAAGAAATGTTTCATAGTTAAAAAGAAATCTTTTGTTTTCCTGCATTTACTAAGCCTATGAATTATTAATTTATACATGCTATGTGCTTGCACAACTAAAAATCCATTTTATAAGTATTTTTAACCCTATACTTGAGGCATGTAAAACCACAGCTCTGGAAAGATCTGAGGTTTCCCTGTTCCAATCCTCTGAATTCAGTTTATTAAGGCTTTGCTAATTAGCTGATGAGTTCAATCAGGTGCATTTACTGACGCAAAAAATCAGTTTGAAGCAGTGCTTCCCAGGGGAGCACAATGACTGTCAACAAATTGGGAAATGATAGCTTGATTTAACTCTGGAAACGTGAGTTAAAAGATTCTTACAACTGTGTGTTCAGGAAAAAGAAGCAAATACGATTACACTAAGATTTTTTTCCTGAATACACAACTGATTAAGTTTTTTTTTGAGAAAAATATAGGTGAGTGTTTGATAAAAGTGTGTAGATACTATATAACAGAATTCATCAATTCTTAAAAAAAAATAAATAAATAAAAGATATATTATTTCATGTTCAGACATAGAAAAGTAACCAATTATTCTTAGTGTCATATTTATCCTTTCTTAATAGTTCAGCTCAGTTCAGTCATTCTACAAACAAAAAAACTCAATGTTTAAAGTCAACCTGAAATTGAAATGGACCTTTTTTCACCTTCTTAAATGTCCCAGGTCATATTAAGCATAATCAATGTATTACTTAAAAGACACATCACACAAAATGATTTTTTTGGCCGTCTGCAGATTTTTGGTCACAGTACACATAGAAAATGCATTATGATTTCTGATTTGGGTTGACTAAAATGTTTTCAAAATTTGCAAGGTTATATGAAATAAACTGCTTGAACTTGCAGTGCTTCAAACTTTTAATGGAAATAATGTGACCTGTCATGAGTTGGGGTGGAATGACCTGTATGTTCAAAGGGATTCATAATTTTTAATGACAATAAGTTGTCCAGTTAAATACCTCTCTCCAGGAGCAGCTGAATATTGCATGCGTTATTGACTGTCAATCCATCACTGCTGGCAAAAGCATGCAGCAAGGCAGTCTTGCCTGAAAAAAGGATAAACATTTGCTAGTGTGCTGTGCATTCCAGAGGCCACAGATATATATATATATATATATATATATATATATATATATATATATATATATATGAACAGTGTACACATAAAAATTCTGAGCAACTATCTACAGAATTTTTTTATGAAAGTGAAACTTGATGCAAGATGATGTGTACTCCTCCACATGGGATGGGAATTGGGAAAGGAAATTACTTACAAGTGTTGATTATAGGTACAGCAGAATTAACAAAACATACAAAACATAGAATGATAGTGCATTGAAAAAAAAAGATCTACAAGGTTTTTTTTGCCACTAGCACAAATCAAAATATAATTGAGTTCACATGAAAATTCTCACATGCATCAATATGACCACTTTCCCAAATGATCAAACCTTTCTTAAAAGTTCAATTACTGTTTACAGCCATTCATAACTGTGCATAATTGGCTGCTTTTCAGCTACTGCACAGAAATCTAATCTGATGTGAGAATGCTTTCACATGTATTATTTTTGCAAAATGGACAAATAGCTCATTTTATTTTTTTAATTGGCAAATTCTTAATTATTTTTGTACAAAATAGATTTTGTATTTTGCTTTTTAAATTGGCTAATGTTTTAATTGGCTAATAACTTGTTTTTTTTATTTTAAGTAAATATGGGAGTGCATACATGCACATTTTTCATTCGTCTAGCCAAATTTTCATGTCTAATGAACACCATCTTCACAAACAACATTATAAATACATGTATACAAGACTTAAATGTGAATTCTGCATATACTTTCATACATATGGCCCCAGGTATGGTAAAAGATACATGGATCTTTAGGTCTTTTTTATGGATTTGTGTTTTATGACACACAATCGAAAGATCATATTCTACTTTTCCTAGAGAGGTCTATGTGATGAAACTAACTATGGCTGGCCATTTATGACATATTGCAGTTAGATAATATTCCTGCAGATACATCACCATTCTTGTCTTTGGCATTGACATCGGCTCCAAGATCCAAAAGCATGCGGAGGCAGGAGAGTCTATCTGCTTCCTCACTGGCAAGGTCCAGAGGGCTACTCTCATGAATCTACATGCAAAAAACATTTAAAAAACACAGACTGAAAGGCACTTTACATCAAAGCAGTCAGATTTTTTTTCAATGAGTGATAGCTTCTGACATATAATAATAGACTCACCCTATCCCTCTTGTCAATTTTTGCCCCATGTCCAGCTAGCAATTGTACCATTTGTGGTTTATTCCTAAGCACTGCAATGTGCAAGGCGTTGTAGTAGGACACTGGGTCTATTAGGAAGGAATCAGAATATAAAGCTGAAAAATGCTTTAGCGTGTTCAGACTTGGTGATCTGAATGGGTTATCATAGAATAGTTCTAGTTTTAAAATGTGGATGAATCACATTCCAAAGACATTTGATATACACACACATCAGTCTTAATATACTGCATTTATGCTGCATTTTATAAAAGCACTAACACACTCAAGGTTGTGTGTTTTCACTTATTTCATCTATATTAGCATCAGAAAAAACGTGGTAACACTTGGTCTTTTGTCATACTGCTCTAGAACGTCACAAGACATAGATAGACCCACAAGCTCAGTTAAGTCAAAGTACAGCAAATTCCAGAAGGTTCACTGGATATTCCCCACTTATTGTCACCAAATCCCATAAAATCTACCTATCAACCAATCAAGTTTTTTTTTTGTTTATATGTTTTTGTTTGATGTCAAACGTCTGTGCAAACGCTAAGCAAACCAGAATTAGCATTAGTCTTTCTGCTTTGGTCCGCACCAAGGAAACTAAACTACAAATGTAAACATCTACACAATGCAAGTTTACAAAATGTTTCTGCTGGATAAGCCAGGGAGCCAACAGGGGTGACAGACTCTACAGTGCTGCAGAATTCTACCTTAGACACACCAAATTTAATTCAGCCAGGTTAATGGCCAAGGCTTTTATGAGTTGAATTCTGTTAACTCTGCATCTGAACTTGATAACGCTGCTACAGATTTAATCTACGCTGAAATGAAACGCCATACAAGTGTTAAATATTTTGGCCATTTTATTTTAATTTCACTTTAGCACAATTTAACGTAAACAAAGGTTTAGTGAATTTCAATGTGTGTCCTGACATGGCACATTGAACATAGCATGACTAAAAACAAAGGCTGCCAACTGCATTTTGATTAGAGTCTGCATGAAGTGCATTGCATTGCTTTCCACAGACACACACGAATTGTACTAAAACAAAATGAAAACAAAAAGGCAAAATAATTTACATTTTTATAATTTACATTTTATACATTTCTTTTTTAGCACAATTTATGTGTGCCTATAGAAAGCAATGCAATGCACTTTTAATCAAAATGCAGTAAAGTAGTCTTTATTCTTAGTTATAATATGGTTAATGTGCCTTGTCAGGACACAAATTAAAACTTGGTAGACCATTGTATTGAATTTATATACATAGCAGAGCTCTTAGAAGAATAAAAAAACCTTTTGGAAGAATACTAACCTTCAAAGTTTAGGTCAGCTCCATAGCGTAAGAGCACTTGGGCAGCACTGATTTTCCCAAGTTCTGCCACTTTAAACAAAGAGTAGCTGATTCCCTCAATAAACACCGGCGACTGGGACTCTTTTTCAAGTAGCTCCATGAGAGATTTACAGATATCATCATCATCCATGTCAGGCCTATACAAGGTTAAAACAAACATAGCAAACTCTGCTGCACTATAAGAACGTAGCTAACAACTTGACGGAACCAGCCAAAAGAGAAGTTCAGTCAACAAGATTTACTGGAGAGAGCATATTGAATGTAAGCTAATTTAGTTGTATACAAAATGCTTGCAAAACATTAGCTAGTGTCCTTACCAACGTATGCTTACCTGTGAGGTTTAGTTTCCCCTTTCTCCATCTCTACAACACACATCACTGCATCCACAAGTGGCTGGTATTCGTAAACTATTCTTCTGAAGCCGTGTAAGAAAGGCATACTCTCTTCTCTACGGAGCCTCTTCTTCACCCTGAAATATTATATCCGATAAACCACATGACAATGAAACATTACATTCCCTCAGTTACTTCATGAGGCCGTTTCAGTTGTGCCTCCAAAATAAAACTAACGTTGCTATTTTATAACGCTCTAGACGCCGGTGAATGCCCTGGTTGGTTAGCACTACAAGCTGATAAATTGGTGAGTCACTGTATTACATTCACTTTTGTCGCAGCTAACCGAACTTTGGGAATGAAAACAAACTATTCATGTTTCAGATTGTTGAAGACTGCTTGCTAGCTAACGTTATGTTTTTAATCATTCAGTGCTAAGTTAGCTTTAATGTTAGCAAGGCTCGCTATTTCAAAGCATTGCAAGCGTACTTTTAAAAAACAGTCGGTCCTAGAAACACAGCGTAAACGACTTCCACGTTGTTAAATTGAGTACTACCATCATATCATCCTCGTTAGTATACTCATCATTTATTAAAAAACAAATATTTGTAGAATTTTGGAAATAACGTACAGACAACAGGACACCGGAAGTAGGTCTTCTCACATTTCTTCTTCAGACGAGTTCTTCCTCCGTGGATATGGCGGGTGGTTAGCTGTAAGCGCATAGTGCCACCTTGTGTCACAATAACTACATACCTTTATCACAAAGTAACCTCCAACAAAACACCGACTCAACATTGCAGATCCACCATGCTGCATATGGAAGCGTGTCAGTAGCAAAATTATAATGAAAACTTGTTTTATGTAAAATGGCAATGTATGTTTAAAATTTTCCATTCATTTTTACAATTTTGTACTCAAAATTTCAAATTCAATTTTACCTTTACCATTTGGTACACAAGTATTGACATTTCATTTACACAGAGATTTAGACACTTTCCAAGTAGCTTTATTTAAAGTAAAATGTACTTCCAGAACTGCATATTAATGTTTATGATTATGGAATAATGGTGGCAAAATGGTACTTAAATCTATTTGCATTCTTTAATAATGCAAAGCAATGATTTATTTATTCGATTTGTTTTATATTGGAATATAAAACAATTGGAAGAAACATGATTTTAAATCTCAGTCACATAACTATTAGATATTAGTAAAGATATTACCATAAACAAATGCTTACACTATATTATCACTTAACACTGATAACAAAAGCAAGTACCCAAACACACCTTAGCTGCCTTCACATTTCTTTGTCTTGTTCACTTAAAATGGCAAAAGGAGATGTTTCCGAGGAGATTATACATAAAATAATCCATTTACACAAGGACACTCCACTCTTGCTTCAGCACTGAGAGAATTCACAGGTGTTTCTGTTCATTCTTCCACTGTGAGATAGCTCAACACTATGGACATCCTCAGAAAGGATGTGTATCTGTCAAGAAGCCATTACTAAGAAATGGTAATAGACAAAAATAAAAAGACAAATTTGCACTAGGACACAGAAACTGGAAAGAACCCAAGTGTGTGTCAATTTAACCTATTATATTTCAGTTGATCCAGATTATTAATCTATTGTTCATATGTCAATCCTTTTTCCAATCAGCAATGCCTACTGTAATATAATAACCTCGAAAAATACAGACATAATACAAACTAAAAAAATCAGCTTGTATCTTACATTGGCAATATGAGCCTTTCAGTGAAGTAAATTGAAATTCGTATTAAAAGATAAGACATGTATTCTTGCTTATATATTCTCATTCATAAGTCCTGAGGAACTCTTAAATGGCTATATTCTAAACATTTCTTGTATTTTATTACTTTCTTCACCTAAATTGTGGTAAAAGCACTTGTAATTATTATTACATAACAATTTTCCAAACTTTTGTTCAGACCAGGCTGAAATGTACAGACAAAACCTCAGACTGAAAAGCTAAGATGCTGAAATCCTACGAGATATAAGAAAAAAAAAGAGAAAAAAAAAACTTCAGCCACATATATCAGATGTCTAGATCCTTTGAAAGGCTGTAATGATACATTTGTTTCCCAAAAGCCAGGAACAGCACATTTTATTGTTTTTTTCCCATGAGATACACACCAATGTCTCTGCTACAAACTCTCTGGAACACTTCGTTTCAGTGTAAATGTGCAGGCTGAAGTGCAATGGACTGAATCAGCTGTGTGTAAATTTGTTCATGGTTGTGACATCAAAACCATGCAGATTTGTTTCTATATATGGACTGTATGGATGGAGCAGTGGAAGGTACAATTTCAGACTTTAACATTTTTATAGTACATATTTACTCTATACATCATATATAACTCTTTAAAAAAACAAGGAAATTTTGGTTTTCAGTGCTATTGCCCCTTTAATTGGTCAATTCACACCTACAAATACCAATTATTGGGCCAATAAATAGAAGTTTAAAACACCTAAGTTTGTGTTGAAGTCCCACTGCTCCACTCACCCTCATAATGACATTTAAACAGACTGAAACCGGAACTATTCAATTAAAGACATTGTTCACCTGCTTCATACTATACAGAGTTCTTCATATATCCATACTAATATGTTGACATGGCAGGCTTCTAACAGGCTGTGATTTTCTTCCAACAATAGGAATTGGTTTTCATGGCTTAAATTTTCATTTTCACTGTGATGTGCTTCTAAAAGTACTCACTGTTTTTTGTTAGATCTATTATTATTTGTTACACTTACAGGCCTCTCACAGTGGACACTGGTTATCATTGATTAACCTAAATACCTCTGTCCACTAACTGTCTCATTTATTTTCTTTTTTCTATATTCACTGTTGTATATCAATTGCCAGGTTTTTCTTTATTCATATTACTCCTGTTGCATTATTGCTTTGCTATCTGGTGTTGACCAGAGGACGATGAGTTCCCCTTTTGAGTCTTGGTCTGAACAGCAAGATTCACCCAATCTCTCCTGACATATCACAAACACGAAACCAGGAACATGACTGAATACAGCAATAATACATTACAGCACTAGACCTGATCTTTTTCAATAATCAGATCAAATTACACACCACTAATTAACTGTTTTTCCTCTTTGTTCCCCAATGATTGTTAGTGAATTTACCATGTTTCAAGCTAGTGGTTAGTTTCTTTTCACGCTTTGTTGGCGCTAGGTGGAGTTTTAACTACATTCATCGAGGTGTTGGCATTTAGTTACGTACTCTGTGGGACAAACGTCAAGAATTGAGATTCACAATCAAAACGGTAGAATTGCAGTCATCCTCACGTCACACTAGATATGTAGGTGTATACTAAATTAATTTCGATATAATATTTCTCACATATATTGCACCGTATACACTGATGACTGTTGACAGAAAAATGTTAAAAACACAAAATCACTGTATCTTTAAGATGAGTCGTCAGTGAAGGCATGTCCGGGTCCAGTCTAGTCCCGCCTTGCAGGAGTTCGGAGAAGTGGTGAGTGAAACAAGGGCGTCCGTTTACAAAGATGCATAGGGAAAAGTGCGTTGGGTAACAAAAAAGGCAACGTATGTTAACAGACAGCTAACAGACGCCTGTGCTGGCTAGCATCGCACTGAGTGATGAGGGGACAGGGCCGTCCTACCCACCCAGAGAAAGCAAGGCTAGTTGTGTTCTCTTGGACTCTTGGCCACAGACAGCTGTAGCATCACCAGAGTTTAAACTCGTGATCTCCTGATGATAGGGCCAACGCAACTCAGGAGCCTATTTGAAGCAGTTCTGTGTCATCTTTGCACTGTATCAGCATTTTGTTACAACAATGAATACAGCAAAAGGAAGATTCTATGTCACTGAGGCCCTTTAACGCCTCAAAGCCGTGGGCACAGTCCTATTTCTTATTTTACCCCTGCCCCTTGTTTTCGAGTGTCATCTTGCCCCTTGGAACTGAGTTACAAGCTGTATTGGCTAAAATCTTACCCTACGAAACGGGACAACCTTCAAATAAATGACAACATTATTTCATTGACAGACTGCTAGCGGTGCTCTGTAGGCAACCCTGCCAGTCTGCAGTGATAGCAGAGGAACAGTAAAGTTCAGCAACCTCGCTGATGGTTTTTAGTTAAATTTAGGGCATCATGTGACTTCAAAGAGAAGGGAATCGACAGTTATTAATTTTCGCCCACCCCAAGTTTTTGGTGACATGAAGCTGAAGTCAGCTATTGGCTAGCTTCATGAGCTGTCTCTCAGCATTAGACATAACCGTTAAGCCAAACATGACCGTTATGAGCTGTTAAGGAGATAAATACACATGGAATTAATGTTAGCTTTTTTATTTTTATTCATCGAGTTTACTAAAATCTTGTCAGAATTTTGGCTTATATTCATTACTGAGAGAGTGTTATGTGCCTGAAAACATCAAAGATGTCAGCCCACATACGCTGAAAACTGACAGTGGACTAAGGCGTTCACACAGTAGGTAAAAAGTGTCGTCTGTGTGGCAGTGTGAAAAGCAAAAAAACACATCAATTCCGATTTGAGACGCATTCATATGTGGTATTGAATACAAATTCTTGTTACACACACACATACACACACATTTTCTAAGCCGCTTATACTTCTAGGTCGCGGGGAATTCTTGTTATACCAATTCAAGAAATCTAGGTATCACCTGATGTTTAAAAGAATCAGCAGAAAATCCTGTAGCATGTGTACTTGTGTGGTGAGCGCTAAGCACTATCAGCAATGAACAACAGCCAGTGGGACTGCAAGAGGAAATTCTCAGTGAGTGACATATAAACAACCAGAACAACAAACATGGGGAAGTTAACCCTGCATACAGTTTGGCCCCAGTAAATGGTGGGGAGGCGAGTAGAGTTCTGCCAAGAGTACAAATATGCATTTCGATGCAACCTCCAAAAATGATCACAGCATGCCCTTTTTTATGTACAGATGAGTGCAGATTAACTACAACAGCAAGTTACTCAGGCTCAATTTTGTAAAGCCACCTGTGTTTGTGTAGTGTGCAAAGACATATTGCAAGTAATAATTGCCATGCACTGTGAGTGGTACAGGGATTTTGGGATTTTTTACAGTTATGTGTCCACTTGGCCTTCAAAAAAAACAACTTTTTACAGTACTGCCACACTGTTTAAATAAGGTATGTGTTGAAAAACTTTAAACAACAGTCTATATATGCTTTAAAGAGTTTTTGCTAGAGAAGCCATATAGATATCTGGTGGTGGCTATTTTGTGTTAAAATAGAGAAAAACAGAGAGACAGAAAAATGGATGATTGATGGATGAATGGATGAATAGGACTCTATGGAGGCATGAAATTAGAACAGTCTAAAAATAGTAACTAATTACACCTCTTGACTTTTCCATTTCAGATATGACAGATATTATCATGGATAGTTATTCTTACCTTTGACCTGAAACTCAAGTTTGAATAGTAGACTTTTCCTGAGGTTACACTATTTGACACAGAAATCCAAAGGAAACTTGAATAAAAAGATATTTGTTTTCTGTAATTAACACTTACAGAACTTCACACACAACTATGCAGATCTCCAGGCGTCTGTTTTATGATATAAGGTCATAGCCCTAGGTTATCTTGTATGTTAGAATACAGATTTCTGCATGTTGATTACACCATGCAAATGAGAAAACAAAGTATTTAAAAATTAGTAATATTTTTAAACAAAATAATACACAATTTTTCAGCCACTATGGCAATTATGTAGCCTACAGGCAATAAAGCACATTTCTTCAAATTCAAATGAAGCCTGAGGATTTCAAGGAAAGGTCTAACATCTGTAACGCTTTGGGCACCTCCAATATTTTAGGGGGAAAGAGTAGTATCATCTGAAAGTTGACTAATGCTGATTTTACATGCAGTGTAATATTCTAAAACTGTAACTCTTGAGATCCAAACAATGCATGCGTTTATTTAACATTACCTGTTTTCCGCTAAGTCCTTGTTGTACAGATGATGAATACTAATTTATTCACCGATATTGATTTACTCTTTTAAATTAATTAATTAACTAATCAAATGAATTAATATATGCATACTCAGAATGAGCCGTTTTATCAGTTGTGCTGACGTCACGAAACTGGGGGCGCTGGGCCTCAATCGAGACTTTTTGAGGTGCAAAAGCGGTGAAGCCCTGTACGCTGCCAACACAAGAATAAGAGGTGAGTTTAACCAGAGAGGACACGCAAAGTCGAGAGCCGAGAACGCAGTCACGTGGTTTTGGATCGCCCCCGCCCCCTTAAGCAGACAACAGAGACTCGAGACCCATACACACAAGCAGGAAAAGTCTGCACATTTGACCAAATTTTTGCGACTATATTCCCCCTTTTTTAAGATTACTGTGAAGTGGTGAGCATTGTGAGTATTTGAAGCCTAAATACGCTTTTTGATGAACAGATTTTAAGAAAAGAAATTTAGTGTTTCGAGATTGTTCAGCCCGCTGCCCTTTCTTTCTGCAAAGGCCCCAGGAGACGGGGGCGGGGCGAAGCGGTTGAAGCAGACAGGAACTGAACCGCCTTTCGCCCCTTTCCCTTGTATAGGCATGCACCATCTTGGTTTACCTTATAATCTTTGGTTTAACACAAACAGACGAGGGAAAGGATGTCTCATGAGTACCAAACCTGGGAGAGCAACCAGTGTTTATTAACACACCTAACCAAAAATTCCGGTATATTCACAGGAGTTTACGTAGTTCAAGAACGAGAAATCGAGGTAGGTAGCCTTGAAATTTTCTTTCTGCAAGTACCGTTATCCTGTTAGCGTGTAACTGAAGTTTTGTTAGCAATAGCATTGTAGCTACCACGTCTAATGAAGGAATTAAACTAGCTGGCTGTTATCAAAAAAGAACCATATTTATTCATTATTGTAGCTAGGAGCCTACGAGACACGAGTTCGATTGCAGTTGCGCGCATTCTTTGTAACCTAGCTAGGTTAGATATCAACGTGATCTCAACGTGTAACTTTTATCTGGCTAACCTAACTAGCTATCTCGCAGACAAGGTTTAGCTAACAAAAGTTAGCTAGCCACTGCGGCTGTAATTGACTAAAACGCAACTTAACTCCATAACAGTAACATTTTACTTTTTAGCAATTCTGTCAATTTCGCCCTGCTTGTTAGCTAACTAGTTAACCTATAGGCTTTGGTTAACATGCGTTCTGAACTAGCTGGTTGTTAAATTAGTCACACAAGCTGGGATTTTTTAGTCACTTAATGCAACTGAAAATCCATCGAGATCTGACAGAAAACTGGACAGCTTGTTTATTGAAGAATTCCGATCAAGTCGTGTTTTGTCGGAAATAAATACGAGGATGTTACTTTGTCAAGCCCTTGATGCCATTTACTCTATCTTCATGCTGTGTCCTGATGCCGTAACGATGGAAGCTAATGCTATGTTTACAGAATATTGTACCCACTGGCAGCATATATAATGAGAAAAGCAATTGTCCGATACTGTGTCGTTGTGGTATAAGTTAACGTTACCTTTGTAGCTATGTGTAAAAAAAAGTCATTGCCTGTGAGGTTTCCCAGTCCCAGTCCTGACGACTGTTTTGATCTGATTTTTGTGTTTCCCTACTCTAAACACCTGACGCAGACCACGAGGAACTTGTCAATGAGTTGAGTCAGATATGCTAGATGAGACCAAGCACGAAAATGTGCGTAGTGTGGGGTTGCCAGGACTGGGATTGGAAAATCCTGGTGTGGACCATGAGAGTACCTTCCTGTGACGTCAAGAAAAAAATTTAGTGTGTCGAGTATAATGTTGTGATTCATAGTGTGAAACATCCAATGGAGATCACATAGTCCGAGCAAATGACCCAGCTCTGGTTGGCGAACAGTAACAGATTTTACTTTCTTCAGAAGTGTTTTTTAGGCCGTAATCCTCACTTAAATATGACATATCTGTGAATTAACTTGGCAAGTTAATTGGGCTCAGGAGTGTAGCCAAAACGATCACAATGGGGTGGCCAAGTTAGAGCCAATGGATTTATTGGGGTTTCAAACAAAACAACGATTAATAACATTCTACTGGGCGTATATGAGGGCTACGTTATTTAAAAAAAAAATAAATTTTGTTGAATTTATTTAGATAATCATATTTAGTCCAACAGTAAATTATTATTATTATTATTATTAGTAGTAGTTGTAGTAGTAGTAGTATTTAGAAACAAAAAAATGCAATCTACCTTCATCTTTTCCTTCTGGTTCTAGAGTAATCCTAGAGCCATGTGAGTTAATTAAGCAATAGAACACGAGAGGGAGTGTGTTATCGCGAAATAGCATCACGGCTGTGATTTGGTCATGATAACACACAACCTCGAGTGTTCTATTGCTTTTATAAAACAGTTAAATAAGTAAAGTAAGAAATTAATAAATTGGGCCGCGAACGTGTCATTTAATATGTTTTAATGTTAGCGATTCCTTCTGCCAAATTATAGTTCCTTAACAAGCAGCTTGTTGCTATGTCACAGTAACGAGTTCTGCTCACTCGCTGCACAACCGGCAGTTAATTCCCCAGCTCCTTATTTCCGCAATTCCGAAACTGTCATTACCACTGAGCAAGCTTTTTTGTTTTTTATTACAGCAGTTTTATGTTTCAGTCCGATTTGGTCAGACTCTAAAGATGAGACTACACGTTTGGCGAATGGTATTCGGTTCATTTCTGGCTATTTCCAAGTTGTTTAGGTGTTGTTCTGTCACAGTTGCTGACTGAAAAGCTGGTAATGACAGTTTGGGAATTTAGTGTAGTCTCATCTTCAGAGTCTGACCAAATCGGCTGTAGGTCAAATGTGATCTTAAAAGTATCCATTTTCTGTTTGTGCGCAAAGTAAGAAGTAAAAATGTTCAAAAGGCTTGAGTGTCTCCTACAGCTGTCAAACTTGTTGCTTAGCAACGGCATCCTAGAGGAGTGATACAGTGTGAAAAAACGTGATGTTATGGCAAAATATCAGCACGGTTAGAACGCTTCTCAACCAATCACCTTGCATGGCCGGAACTAACTGTTGTATAATGATCATTAAAGTCAGATTTGAAAAATATTCAAATGGAGCTAAAAGCTGTGAAAACTCCACTTTTCTGCCGGATCAGTGTGTAAGTCTTTCAGGCTGCGCAGTGACGGTTTTTAATTTTTTTTAATGTGTTACTTATTGGCACATCAGACTTTAATGTAAAATATCAGTTAATACAGAGGAAACTGACTACGACCACAGCCACAGACTGTAGCTAGCTGCTTCTTCACAAGCTCATACAAATTTTTCATTCCACCTTTAATCATGTTCCTTTGAAAGTGGAATGGAAAGTTATGTAGTTGTTCATGTATTGTCTTTGCTTTATTTTTGATTTGTGTGTATTCCTAAAAATGTATGTCACCATCCTGCCTTCCCCTACCCTTATTGTAAAACATGATCTGCATAGCCACACCTCCAGTGTCTGTCAGAGCCACTGCCTGCCAGTAGAGGGTTGCTAGAATACTATTTAGTGCAATAATAAGCAGTTTGGGATGCAGCTGAAATAGGGCTGGGTGATAAAACGATAACGATAATTATCGCAATATAACTTTTCCTTGATAGAGCGATACGACATGTTCAATAAATGTTTGATATAATACACCATTCTCACACTTCCACGTTCTAGCGAAAGCCTTGGTGGCATTTTCTACTGCAAGGAAAGCGACACTACTCTGCTGTCACCAGGAGAGGGCGCACTTCTGAGTTTTTCTACATGATTAGAGAGGGAGGGAGCCACGAGTAAGATGAGTCTTGAGCAACGGCTGAAACGCGGAGTTATACATTCCCTGTTTGAGTGGAGCGACCGGCGAATTAATGATACTGTAGATCAAACAAGACACAAAAGCACCACTTTCAGTTTAAACGTACCGAAAAGTAGGGCTCCGTTTGTCTGGTGTTAGATACATTGCGGTTCACTTCTTAAACTACTACAATTGAATAGAGAAATCCAGTCGTCGCTAGCTGGTGTCTGAATACTGTGATGTCATTTGTAACGGGATAGCCGAGCGCTCGACACCAGCTAAAAATAAATTTTCTTTCTTAAATTATGACTATTACAAAAATAGCCATGCTTTTCCAGCTGGTAAAAACAGCTCACCAGACACTTTCTCCCAGTCTCCCATGACAGATTTGTGAAATGTTCCACTGTTTGGCGAGTGTTTGTTGTGTTACGACTGTAAAGTATAGTTTAAAACACCAGTTAACCACCCATGAGCAAAAATCAGCCTTCAAACTTGAAAGAAATAATGATTTGACATTTATCGCGGTATGTATCGATATCGAACGATATGAATTTTGTTTATCGTGATAACATTTTTGGCCATATCGCCCAGCTCTAAGCTGAAGTGTTTTGAAATTGATGCTGCTGTATGACGTCAAATTGAAAGCAGCAGGCAAAAAAAAAAGTTGAACATGAGTGCAATCAGGCTGCTGTATTACCCTGCATTCACACTGGCAGCGACGCGATGCAACAAAGCAGCCGGATGTCATTAATTTTCAATGAGAGCTGGTGACAGGAGGCAGTGCGAACGTTGGCTACGCGAAGTGGGCGGAGTCAGCGATGCGACAGAGTTGAGCGGAGTTTAACTTTATGCAAATAACGAGCTAAGCAATGTGGGGATTACCAATAGGAATTGAGCAATTAGCAGCTTAGTACACGCTTTATTTCCGCCACTGTGAAACGGTGCTAGGGGGGCAATTTTTATTCGACTTAGTCGACTAAAATCTTCGATCAAATTAGTTGGCAATTAATTTAATAGTCGATTAGTTGGTGACGTCATTACACGTATTTCTCGCGCTCACTAGGAATGTTTTGACCTTACCTCTTACAGGAGAGTTAATAGAAGTGCGGTGTCAGTCCCAGGAACAAAATCCTTAAAAGTGTGGGAGCATTTCATGCTAAACTCTGAAAAAGGTTGTCGGTTGTGCTGTTTGTAAAGCCAAACTTAGCTAGCATGGGGGCACATCCTCCATGTAGGAGCATCTGAAGCGGAAACTCGTCGGCTCAGTGAATGCCGCGTCCCAGACCGCACACCAGCACACTAAATAGTGTGTAAAAATAGCGCATGTACCATTAGAAGTGCGCTCATTAGTGTAGTGTGTGAAGTGCAGAAGTGTGTGGTCTGGAACGCGGCAATAGCTGTGCTAGCGAGCTAGTTAACTAATGTTAACTTTAAAAGCTGTCCTACTTCATGTTATGAGCTGTAACATTTTCTATTTCAAAATGTATGTTCTCTGGAATCGTTAATGGAGTTGGAACAGAGAAGCAAGTAATTATTATTCACAGCGGCCCTGTTCCCTTTCCAGATAACGTTTACAGTTTTAAACACTGCATCGTTGTCTTAACACCAAGGCCACCGGTGCGTTCAGATTCTCGCAAGCAGTTTCACATGGTAGTTCTCAGCGGACATACAAGGCAGCTGGACGAAGGGTTGCCGCTGAAATGAAATGTTTACACAAAATCATTCATTTAACTGTTCATAGACACCAAGTTTGCCACAAACAATCGCCACTTTCCCCGCAGCTCCATCAGAGCGCATCTTCTCTGCAGGGGCGGGAATATCTGCTCTCAGAGGACATCAGGCCTCTCACGGGAGCACAGAGAGAGGCTGACTTTCCTCCATTTCAAAACGTGATTGTAGAATTGAATTGCAACATAGTGTAGACAGACAGCAGAATGCACAAATCACAGTTTGCTACTTTGCACATTCTTGGTTTTAAATGTTGACAGGAAAAAGGTATTGGAGTTTTATTTTATTTTTATTTATTCTGTATTAGGAGAAAAATTCATTAAAACAGTGAATTTTTAAACAAGCAGTTCATCTTTATTGTCTTTATTGTTAGTTAACAAATGCATAAAACAAAAAAAAAACTCTACATAATCGATTATTCGTTTCGAGATTATTCGACTATCAAATTAGTCATTTGTTGCAGCCCTAAAAGGTACACGCTGCATTTTTGGTTCCTAGATAGTTGTTCCTACTACAGGTGGAATAACGGCGGCAGTGCGTTTGTCGCAAATGCACAGTAAAAAGACCAAATAGCATTTTCCTCGTAAAACTGACTGCGCTGAGTCATTTTCCCAAAGGGTAATCATTTTTCCACCCAAAATTGTCTACAAACATTTTAAATATAATTGGACAAAACCTTTCCTAGTGATTCCACCTCAATTTGATAATCTGTGATCAAGGATAAGTGACATTAAACATAAAAATTACTTACTTTGTCTATTAAGAAAAGAATTATAGTTGTTATAATTATCAGTTTTATGTTATGTAAATGTTTCTTGGTATTGTTGTTATTCCTTTTTTTCTTATTATTATTAGTAAAATGAGGCATTAGTAAAATGAGGGGGTGGCGGAGGGGCGATATTATTGACAATCATGATTTTTTTAACAAGAAAACTAGCTGCTCTGCTTGATAGACTCCCACTAACATGACACTATCATGTGAGTGCCACTGATGTGCCAGAAATGGTCCACTACCCAAATAATGTCTAAACAGTGGTCCCTGTATATTGATAAATGGGAGAAGGGGTAGAGGGTGGTTGACAAAATGTGCAGCAACACATGAGCTACAGTTAGAGACACCTGCAGGGTGCACCTATTTGGTTGGTGTATCTGATAAAACAAGGTAAGGGTCAGTGCTGGGCAGTACTGATAAAATTCAGTATCATAACATTTTCCATATAGATCACAGTAGCATGGTATTAACTTATATTCATGTTTGCATTAACCTCTTAAATGAACCCATGTTTCCACGAGTGCTGACTTGCTTTGGTTTTATTGTTTTACTCTGCCCTGCTCTGCTTTTAAATTACATCAAAGGAAACCTTACATGTTGTTGTAAATTTCAAACAGGCAGAAAACACACAACTTGCAATTTATTTAGATTATATGTATTTTTTAACTTTTCTTTTGAACCACTCAGCAAATTATATATTTTGCCATGCAGATGGTATGATACCACTTTTGCTTTGCTGATACTGACACCAGTATTGAAATCTTGAGTGTCGGCCAAAACTAATAACAACATTTTCTCCTTGAAAACTGCTGACCTTTAAAATTAGCTGCTTTTAGCTCAAGTTTTTTAATTATGATAAGCATCTTGAAGTAAGCTATCATGCTCATTATACTCAAACACTCTATACCTCACAGGAAGAAATGCACAGCTAACAACATGACATCACACACTGGGAGTTATTTTAGGCTAGGTTTGTTACAGGATTTGGTCAGTTTTATTATTTTACATCTTTACCAATATTTCAGCTCCACTTTGCAGTTAACCACATCTTTGTTATTTATCCATACCAATTAAAGTAACATCACTATTGTTGCATTACACCAACAACACTGTACACACACATATATATATATATGTTGTCTAGTGCTGGTGGGTATACCTTACACACTCATACAGTCATGGCCAAAAGTGTTGGCACCCCTGAATTTTTTTCCAGAAAATGAAGTATTTCTCCCAGAAAATTATTGCAATTACATGTTTTGTTATACACATATTTATTTCCTTTGTGTGTATTGGAACAACACAAAAAACAGAGAAAAAAAAAAGCCAAAAATGATATAATTTCACACAGAACTGCAAAAATGGGCCAGACAAAATTATTGGCACCCTCAATTTAATATTTGGTTGCAAACCCTTTGGAAAAAATAACTGAAATCAGTCGCTTCCTATAACCATCAACAAGCTTCTTACACCTCTCAACTGGAATTTTGGACCACTCTTCTTTTGCAAACTGCTCCACGTCTCTCATATTTGAAGGGTGCCTTCTCCCAACAGCAATTTTAAGAACTCTCCACAGGTGTTCAATGGGATTTAGATCCAGACTCATTGCTGGCCACTTCAGAACTCTCCAGCGCTTTGTTTCCATCCATTTCTGGGTGCTTTTTGAAGTATGTTTGGGGTCATTGTCCTGCTGGAAGACCCATGACCTAGGACGCAAACCCAGCTTTCTGACACTGGGCCCTATATTGCGACCCAAAATCCTTTAGTAATCTTCAGATTTCATGATGCCTTGCACACAGTCAAGGCACCCAGTGCCAGAGGCAGCTAAACAACCCCAAAACATCTTTGAACCTCCACCATGTTTGACTGTAGGTACTGTGTTCTTTTCTTTGTAGGACTCATTCCATTTTCATTAAACACTAGAATGATGTGCTTTACCAAAAAGCTCTGTCTTGGTCTCATCTGTTCACAAGACATTTTCCCAGAAGGATTTTGGCTTACGTACATTTTCGCAAACTGCAGTCTAGCTTTTTTATGTCTCTGTCTCAGCAGCGGGGTCCTCCTGGGTCTCCTGCCTTAACACATTTTTTGTGTTGTTCCAATACACACAAAGGAAATAAACGTGTATAACAAAACGTGTAATTGCAATAATTTTCTGGGAGAAATACTTCATTTTCTGGAAAAATTTCAGGGGTGCCAACACTTTCGGCCATGACTGTATAGCCTAGACTGAGAGAAGAGCTATCTGTTGTTAACAGACATCTGATTATTTTGGCAGTGTCTCTTTGTGTAAGTGTTGGTTTGAGTTTATTGTAGATTGTTTTGAAGTGAATTGATTAAATGTTGACACAGAGAAAAAGAACATTTCAGTTGTCTAGCTTTAGTATTTTCAGTAACTCCTTCAATTTGCCTGGTACAACCAATACATTTAAAGCACATGGCTGTGTTTCATACTGATAGTGGAAAGTTTGTTGTCCTTCTTTCATGAAACCCTATAGATTTTCTTTTCCTCTTGGTTTCCGAGGTCATGGAACAAGCCTTAGCAAGTTGATTTAAATTCTGCACACAAACTTTACATTCTAGTTTAGGGCAAAAGTTGTGTTTTTTATATATATATATATATATATATATATATATATATATATATATATATATATAGAGAGAGAGAGAGAGAGAGAAACTAGTGCCTATTAGCGGTATATTAATTCTGAGACCTTAATACTGAAGCTGCGACCAAATCTACGATACAAAAGTCCACGGTCTTGTGAAGATGGAACCTTGATACCCTCCCAACCTTAACCTGCTGCCACTTCTGTTGGTGTAGCCTGTTAACCTCTCATTACATTACTAATGTAACAAAACTAATTTTACACTTCACACAGTAAACACCATAACACATAATTATTGTTCCATGTAAAGTTAGGGCAGGCTGTATGCCGTGTTCTTTAGTGAAACCCAGAAATTTTTCCCTGTTCACCCCCCCACCCCCCCCAAAAAACAAAAAAAAACAAAAAGAAACCAACATGATGTATGAACCAAACCATGTCTTAAAAATCGAGGTCTGAACTGAATTGTGGATTTGGAGAATCGTTACACCATTAGTGCCCATGTATGAAAGCAAATTTGCAAAGTAGATTTAAACCCTAAAGCATTTCACTGTTTCACTCAATAGATAAACCCTGGCCTCTTTGCTTTGTGCTTAGAGTGCAAGTGAAAAACTGATATTTTTTGGAAGGCGGTGTCTCATAGTCTAATAAAACAAGCCCTCCAAAATTGTGTTTGCTGTTGTTTTTGTTTTAAATCAAGTATTGCTTTGTTTTTTTTATTTAAATTACTGGAATATGGCATTTGATTTTGCTTAGTTATTAATTATCTTAAGGTTTGACTCATTAACATCTGTATCACTAAATCATGTGTGAGTAAAATATAAGATATTAGCTTTTTAAGTAGATTCCCCACTCCCTCCAAAAAACATTCTCTCCTTATGTTAGTACATTTTCCACTAGTACTGGTACTCTGTTTAAAGTATTGTGTAAAATTCAGAGACCATCATTTCTTTAACTTTTTTTTATCTAACTTCCAGTCAAAATGGCATGAAGTTATACATTTTTCACAGTCAGGGGAAAAAAGCTGAAAAAATACTTGCAGATATAAAAATAATTGTTTTCAGTTGTTTCAATTTGGATTGTTCAGGCTAGTGATTTCGGACACTTGCCTTTAGTTTCTCAAAGAACCCTTTAGAGATATTTCCATACATTTTGTAAATACCTCCATAGTCCTGTCATAGAAAGTTGGTTACATTTTTCAGCTTTTTGAAATTCAAGAGCTGTAAAGTGAATTTCTGCCCAGTCAGATTTTTTTGAGAGGGTAGTGCATGAAATTTATTTATACTTGTCAGCATCTATGATAAAAGCATAATAGGGGTGGGCATTATTATGTCACGATGTCACAAACAGATAAAACAGAATGTGTAGTGCCACATCTAAAACTACTATAATAATAGTAGTAATAAACATAGAACTACAATGATTTTAATTAATTGTTTCACAAACTGCACACAATAAATTTGCAAGGCAGCTGAGATGTGTTTGGGTAGCTTCTTATTTTAATGTTTGTGTCTGTTTGAAGGGTGACAATGTCAGTGACACCTTTGGGAACTCATTAGTTTTAAAGGGACCATGTTCTACATTTTTCTTGTGTTTTATTTTTTCACCTGTTGTATTTTATCCTATTACATTTGTGTGGTTTTATGAACCGAAAAAAGTCACAGTTAACTTTTTACAGGATGATTTTCCAGCCTGTATTTAAAAGTTTGCTTTAAACAAGCTGTTTTATACTGATATATGTAAATGAGCTCTCTTCTTACAGGCTGCCATGTATTGAGCCTCATTTGGAAAGCAGTTTAGGATGAACACATTTGTTTTCATGACATCATAAAAGCAATGGCAAAAGGGCTGTGAACCGAATATTTTAAAAAAATGAACAGTGTTTGCTAGGGATGTATTCATACTTCTTTCTATACATATTTCTCAGCAAGTACATATTTTTAGTACTTGTTGAGTAACCTATTTAGAATTAAGCAGTTGAATCGTGTAGAGTTGTATGTCTTCTCTGAGTATTTTGTTTGGCTGGTTGAGCTGTAGTTGAAAGTCCTCTAAAGCCAAACATACACTGTGATTTTAGAAATTTTGTTCATTGGTGACTCACACTGCACATTTGAATAGACCATTGTGTACAGACAAAGACTGCAATTAATATACTCACACTGTTTGAAAATGCACGGTGCGATGGGCATGCCACATGAAATGCAGTTTCTACAGACAACTCTGTCCATGAACACTTTTTCAAATAAAGCTGTTTCATTCAAAACAGCACGTTGTACGCCGAGTACTAAGCAGACACACTGAGAAACTGAGCAGCATTGGTACACTGTGCGTGGAAGCTAGACCAGGTGTAGATGTACACAGTGGGACAATACAGTCTCTCTACAGCCAATTTTCGAAAAAAAATAAATCATCGTATTAATGTTTATACAATTTAATGCTATTCAGTCAAACAAAGTAAAGCATACAGACTTTGGTGGCAAATGTTGACTTTTTTGCCTCTGTTTAGCTAGCCTCTGTGTCTCCACCTGTATTAACGAAGCTGCTGTTATTGTGTGTTTACAAACCATGTACATCAGTGCCTGGTTTTAGTAGTTAGCAGAGCTGCTCTAGCTCAGTTTCTAAGCATGTGTGCGTAGTACTCTGTGTGCAGCGTGTTATTTTAAATTTACCTTTCTGAAATTTTTCATAGACAGATCTGTATGCAGTAGCTGTGTTTCACATAGCGTGGATGGAGGTTTTGCATACATTGTGAGCAAATAAATTGTAGACATTGTCCATGCACAACGCTCTTTTTAAAGATACAATGTGAGTCACCAAAGAACAAAATTTCTAAAATGGCACAGGGTATGTCTGGCTTTGGAGGGCATTCAACTACAGCTCATCATGCCAAACAGACTTTAACAAGATACAAAACTCTCCACAAGCAGTCTCTTTAGGTGCATTACCCTGGGTGTGGTTTCTGCCATCACACGTGCTACAGAGACGGTTTTGAACGGGACAGATGATGAGCATGAGAACAAAACCATGAAATGTACTTTAGTGCAATGCTGCTTGAGCCAACGTCACTAATGTAATGTAGCAAGTTAATTTAATTCCTTTAAAAATTACCTAGATTTTAATCATTTAGATGTTAAGGTACATTGCACTACTTTACACTAACAGCTGTTTAATACTGTGTAGGCAACTCATCATTATATTGCAGTATCAGCGAGTACATAAAAATTATGTACTCGTACTCGGTCTGAAAAAATGGTATGGATGCATCCCTAAGATTTATGACTCATAATTAACCATAAATTTTGTGTATTTATAATGGCAGTTCAAAATATATCCAGTAGATGCCCTGCTGCTAGTGCTATGATACAATCAATGTATGTCAGCTAAGGGTGTAACAAATTAGAATTATTGTTTTGTTCATTGCCATCACAGTTTAAACCATAACAAACAGGTTTGATCTTCTGAGCACCCTGTTTTTTCCCAACCTCACCAGAGCCACCAAACACACTCTTGCGATCATCTGAGCCTGAATTTTTTGTTTTTAATGATAATGGTTCTATTAAAAGACATTTGCTGATAAAATTCAATGTAGTTTAGGCCACAATTTTGTGGCCGATTTCCTGCTTTTTTCTGAAATTGAAAAGTTTTTAAAACTTGAAAAACCTGTACTTATTGGCCATTTAGACTGGATATTGGATAAACAAACAAGTGGTCTGACTTTTGAACAGTACAGTATAGAGAGGCTTGTTTGTGTTTGTCTGCCTGTGTTTTGCTTCTTCTATAGCCATTGAGATGACTTCTAAAGGTTTTCTTTACTGTATCAAGCTGCTGTTGTGTTGTTTTAATTTTGATGTTTACAATTTTTTTTTTTTAAATAAATGTGTCTGCTGAATGAGATTTCAGTTTTTGATATGGTATTGAATGAGAAGCAGGGCTTGTATTTTTCATTAAAAATATTGCAGTCTCAAATATTTAATATTGCTTATTGTAAAGCTAATAACAGCATGTTTTCTTATCCTAATTAATCAAAATCATAATAGACTGATTAGTTACCCTAAACCTGCAGTGAGAATGGGGCTGGGAGTAAAGTTCTCAGTTATTAAATAGAGAAATGGTGTAAAGGTGTTACTGAGCAATAATTAATGGCTGATACATGCCATCCTAAAATCCTGGAGGGTGGTGGCATTATTTCATCACTGAAGCTGAAAAACCAAACTTGCAGCTTAATAGCAAAACTATTAACAGCTATTAACAGACATACTTATACTAATTCTAAGTTAAGCAAAAAAATTGCTGAAAGTAATTTTGATATGATGTCTAACCATAAATTATGTTAGAGAACAATGTTAAGATTATTCTTATTCTTGCTGTTGACAATAAGCTTGATAAATCAGTCAAATTAAACAGGACTGTACGTTGCTCATATTTTTCATTAAAACATTGTGTGTAAAGATATACATTAATGCTTTGGTACACATGCTATTCATTGTAAGTTTGCTTTCAAGACATCACGTGAAAGATGAAGTGACCTCCACAGCGCATATTATGTGACTAGCTCTGGTGTTAGCTTTAGCATTAGCTCATCTGAAGGGGTAGCTTCTGTTACTGACCACCCCCTTAATAGACATGGAAACCTACTCCTTTAATTTTGAATGACTAAACAGTTTCACTGGTTTGATTAATGGAAATAAGTCAGATTTTGTCAGTTCTCTAACATCTGTGTCTGCACATCTGCACATTTTCATTTTTGAATGAACATTTTCAGTGTAGTCCTTTTGTATGCTTCTAAATGTTCAGTGTACCACTGAACTTTTTAGTCTGTTAGTACAAGTGCTGAATGTTTGACGAATATAACAGCAATAGCTAAGGAAGGCGGACTTTTACCAAAGGTCAGCAATGAAAATTATCATTAATTGCGGCTCCAAAATTTTGTCACGGCGATCCAGCATTCAGTAGTTTGGCAGTGCAAAATTGATCAGAGTTCTGAAAGTGATGATCTCCCCACTGAAGATAACTGAAGTGGGCTTAAAAGGAGCTTTATTAATTAGAGTCGTACCATTTAAGCCAAAAATTAAAGACGTCTCTCTGGTCGGGATTGGGATTGGAGCCTATCCAAGCAAATTTCCAAGTATCATTATATTAAGCCATATCCAAATACAGTGCTTTTTTTGCTGTTGCTGTTGAAAGTGGTGTCATAAACTAATGTTATCTACAACTAGCAGAAGTTTAACACTTCTAATTTATAAATAAATAAATGTATTCTTATCAATGACAGACATGAAATCAATTAATAAAATGTCATCATTGTTTTTCTTTTTCTTTTCTTTTTCTTTCCTTTGTGTGTGTGAAGCAAACCCTTGTTCAAACAAGACAGAATTGTGTAAAAATGGTGATGAAGTTATCATTTTCTTTTAGTCAAGGCAACTGTAGAACACAGCCCATAATAACACAACAGTGACCAACTCAAAGCTGAATAGCTGAAACTGTAAAATGCCTGTGGTTTTAAATTACAAAATAATATACATTTTTTGGTAATTTTATCTTGATTTTGTCAAATTTCCAGATTTGTTTACCCTCCCTGCTCTAATATACATACAGTTTGTGACATCCTGACAGTGTTGGGCCAGTTTGCTCCCTTTTAGTGATACCCACAAAAGCTCAATGTGTACCACAAACTTTAGCTAAGGTTTGATTGTTGATTTCAGATGCTGGGTAGAATATGACAGAGCCCACCTAAAGTAAAGCTGTAGTGTAACACATGCTTTCATTGTTTTATATGACTTGTGGTTGGAATTGAAGTTAGTATTGTGAAAAGTCTTGTCAGTTGAAGGAACCTAACCAAAAACTCTTTGTTGCACTCTCTGAAGACAGAGGTATAGATGCATCAAGCACAGTATGAAGAAAGCAAGCAGGCCCATGGTGACTAAGGCTGCAAGTGGAGGAGGGAAAGCAGAAGGGATAACAGCAGGGCTGACCACAGGAAAAACCTCTACAAAGAGCTGCAGCACACATCCACTGGCAAAGGTATTGGTCAAATTCTCTGCTGCTCAGTGGTTCTCTTTTGCTCAAGCTCCACTTTAGCTTCAACTCCTCTTTATCCATGTTTGCACCTGCTTGTAATCAATTTCACATGTTCACTTTATGATGCATTATGTATAATAAAATATGTCAGAAAATAGGTTTTAAAAGCACTGTGTGAAAAAAAGGTGAAATTTGGGCACTTTATTGCTGTGATATGTGATACCATGTCATAAATGCATTGGAGTACTGGATTTTTGAAGGACATGAAACCACACAATTATTTATTGTATGGCAAAACTATGTGCACACCAGACCTTCACAAATGAGCTTGTTGGACACTTATTGGACATCCCATTCCAAAATCATTTGCATTAAAAGTAGTTACACACGAAGACCTTCTTTTATTAACAGCTGAAATGCATTTGCCTGTAATAATAAATAATGCCAGCCTTGCTTTAAACTTGAGCACATCTTATGTGAAAATATAATTTTTATCGTGGTCAGTTCCGCCTCTACAGCGCCCCTCTGGTTCAACTCTGCTATAGTACGACATAAAGTATGGTATAGCCAAAGTATGATGGCACATCACAGTATGCAGATCAGTCAACCAATGTTACTGCCCACTGATGCTGCCCAACTTGTGTTGCCCTCCTAAATCATAGCTACCAGGCTTCAGCGAGAGAGAGTTTGTTCCGTTTTGGATCCTTTTCTGTGCATATCATCTAATCGCATTTAGCATGTTATTTAGTGTTCTGTTAAGTTAGCTGTGTTCCAAAGACTAGGCTGCAGCCGAGATAGGGCAGGTCCTTGGTAGGACTGTCCTATGAAGACTCCTCCTTAGTAGCCTATTGGTCACAAATGGAACAGTCCTAATGAGGCGACGTCACCAGAAAGGTCCCACCTCTTGCAATTGCGTGAAACTTGTGAGGGGACTGATGAGAGAAAAAGGGAGCCTGTTGCATTGTGTTTGTTGCTTTTTTATTTCTTGACGGAAATAGAGATGTTCTTATGTAGTACAATAAACTAGATATATACAAATAATTAACCAACTAAATTTTTTATCAGATGGAAATAAACAGCAGCTTATCAACGCTGCAACGTCATGTTATCAGTTATACTCAAATATTTAAGTTAGAAGTATTAGGATTTTTTGGTGGTCTTTTATGAGTCAGCTTGGTGGTTATGTGATGTATACTTGTGCCTATCTCCATTTTATTTAATTATAATAAGAAAAGAACAATACGAGATGTCATGTCAGACTGATTCAACTGGCCTGCGTTTGTCCTATATGCAGGCACATGTGAAACCTATCAAAGTCTAAAGCTAGATAAAGAAATTTAGAGCTCACTTGTCTCTGATTATGCATTGTGTAGATATGAAAGTCTGCATTATTATTATTTCCATTATGAAATGTACGGCTACAAAGGCAGGAGTACATAACAATAGTATGGCAGGTAGGGTCAGTTCTTTTGAATCCACTCATGAAAACATGTAGTACCTCAAACTCCCTAAAGACACCTAGGCTTGACCTTTACTCTGATGACTTTGTATACAAGTACAATCTATTTATTTGAAACTGCTTATAAAATTGTTAAACCATGGAGATAAAGAACTTAACAGAACTTAATGAATTTGTTTGTTAGTGATTAGAGCTTTTCATACTTAATTTTCTTTCATTTAGATTCAGTTAGGAAGTGGTACACTTGTGTTTTAATCATCAAATGAATAATTAAGTCATATTTAATAACAGCTGCAGGCTATGTTGACAACCTCATGGATTTGCTGTTTGACCATGTGGCAAAAGGACTTTGTCCCTATCAGGAGCTCTTAAGCCAGGTGCTTTTTCCTAAAGACCTCTGTGCTCATTATGTTTGACAAAGGCCACAGCAAATCTTCAGTTACCCCTCAGGAACAACAAATAAAGCACAAACAAGGTAAGAAAGAGATTTAATAGATATTTATTATCTAACTTCCTGCCACTGTATGGCAGATTTACCTGCAAGAGCCTCCATGTTTCCTTAAGCCAGGTTGCACTAGCAAGAGCCTCCTCCTGCCATTATGCTTGCCTTCCCCAGAAAGAGTCTCAACCTGTCCTTATGGCAGCCTGCATCAGCAAGAGCCTACTGCTGCCCTCAAGCCTCCCTGCATCAGGGAACAACAAATAGTATAGTATCCTGTATAAACCAATGTAAGAAATAAAAATAGTCAGGTAAGGTTTTACTACTTTATTTTTAAAGCATAACATTCATGAACACACTGCAAAAGTATAATCATCCTCTACCCCACACTAGTAGGCTATTCATTCATCTTCCACTACGTACTTATTTTTGCAGCACCTGATTACTTTGCCTAAAACTGTATAGCAAGAGCCTCCACCTGTTTGCCAGCCACCCAGTCTTTTTTCGGAAAGACAAATGAGGTAAATCTCAGTACTGCATGCTAGAATGTTTTACTGCTCTCTTTGTTAATCCTTCTTCAGGGGACCCCTGTCTTGTACAGTTGCAACTTTTTGCTTCTTCAACATACCTGTTCCTGCTCACAAAGTGCTTGATAATCAGTTGATTCGGTAGAATAGACATATTGAAACAGGGAATTGTTGAAACTGTTTAGGGCAGAGAGCTTTCAGGAGCAGGATTTAAAAGCACTGTTTTACACTGCTTTATGTGTCTGAGTGTAGTTACATGTACTTTCTAGTGACTGAATGCCACACTAGTTTGTCTTACTTTTTCTGTTTAACCTAGGGATCATTTACCTCACCTAGGCCAATGTGTTTCTATTGAGAGAAAAATTAATAAGTGCACGAGTGTATTTATGCAAATAAATTTTCAAAACAGTGCTATAATTAGTTTTTATTAGTATTAATGTTTTGCTCTATTAGGCTGAATTTTTCGCTTCACTAGGTTCTATATTTTTATTGTTTGTATTTATACCCAGTTAATATTTCAGCTCATTCATTTTTAAGCATTTAAACTTAATACATTTAGGTCCTAAAAGGCCAAACTTTAACAATTCTTAAATTAAAAAAAACAATTGGTGCCCCGTTTTGAACTTGTGCATGGTTACATGGATGAATTTGAAATTCATTTCTTTCATGGAAATTTATGATGTGAATGGTTATGCTCTAGGTGAGTTGTCATGGAATGGCGTCTTTAATTCTTTCTCGAATATATCAAGGAAATTGAGAATCCAATTAATTTTGAATGAGCTTCAGTTGTTTTCCTGTAGATGGTACATACTTTGATATCAAAATATTTACAGGCAATGTCATTGTATCTCTCAAGGCAACATGCCATACATAGTTTGAAGTTGCTATTTTCTATTTTTTTGCAAGCTAAACAGTTTTGCATAAGGACTCCAAACACTGTCTCAGATGACCTTAACGAAAATCCCCAGGATAATTCACTCATGGTGGTGCCTTTCTGTCAGCAGCAACATACCACCAAGGACCATTTCAGCTGAGCTGAAGGAAACAGTGGATGTATAAGTATTCCACAGAGAAATGTGTCTGTTAGTGAGAGTGGGCAAATGGGAATAACTTCCCTAATTAGTACAACTCTAAAACCTGCAATTGTCTATTAAAATAAACATATCCACAAAATGAATGATGCTGCGATTTGTACAGGTTGCACTATATGATACACTTAATGTTTAGTTCAATAAAATTATTTGATTACTCATTGTAGTTTTTTGTAAATGTGTTTCCTGAGTATATATTGGAATGTGGTATCTTGTGTAAATGTTGCATTCATATATGTGTGTGTGTGTATGTATGTATGTGTGTGTGTATATATATATGTATGTATGTGTACGTGTATATGTGTGTATATATATATATATATATATATATATATATATATATATATATATATATATATGCATGTGTGTTATAGAGATGAAACGATATTAAAATTTCATATCACGATTATCATGACCAGAATTATCACGATTATCAATATTATTGCGATATTGTTCAAAAACGTTGAAAAGTAAAATAAATAAATAAATAAATAAATACTGATACACAAACTGAAATTCGTTTGACCATTACTATTATTATTATTATTACTGTTGTAAATTATTATTATTATTACTGCTGTAATTATTATTACGGTTCAAGAACGAAGTGCGTAGAACCCTATTGGAATTGTGCAGATTTTTCTTATTAGGGTTCAAGCACGCAGTGCGTAGAACCCTATTGAAATTGTCAAGAATTTTCTTATTAGGGTTCAAGCATGCAATGCATTGAACCCTATTGAAATTGTCAAGATTTTTCTTATTAGGGTTCAAGCACGAAGTGCGTCAAGATTTTTAGGGTTCAAGCACGCAGTGCGTAGAACCCTATTGAAATTGTCAGATTTTTCTTATTATTATTAGGGTTCAAGCATGCAATGCATTGAACCCTATTGGAACTGTGCGGATTTTTAGGGTCCAAGCACGCAGTGCGTAGGACCCTATTGTTTTTGTTAGAGTTTTTCTTATTATTAGGGTCCAAGCACGCAAGTGCGTAGGACCCTATTGTTTTTGTTAGAGTTTTTCTTTTTATTAGGGTTCAAGCATGCAATGCATTGAACCCTATTGGAATTGTCAAGATTTTTAGGGTTCAAGCATGCAATGCATTGAACCCTATTGGAATTGTGCGGATTTTTCTTATTAGGGTTCAAGCATGCAATGCATTGAACCCTATTGGAATTGTGCGGATTTTTCTTATTAGGGTCCAAGCACGCAGTGCGTAGGACCCTATTGTTTTTGTTAGAGTTTTTCTTATTATTAGGGTTCAAGCATGCAATGCATTGAACCCTATTGGAATTGTCAAGATTTTTAGGGTCCAAGCACGCAAGTGCGTAGGACCCTATTGTTTTTGTTAGAGTTTTTCTTATTATTATTATTAGGGTCCAAGCACGCGGTGCGTAGGACCCTGTTGTTTTTGTTAGAGTTTTTCTTCTTATTATTAGTGTCCAAGCACGCAGTGCGTAGGACCCTATTGTTTTTGTTAGAGTTTTTCTTATTATTATTAGGGTTCAAGCATGCAATGCATTGAACCCTATTGGAATTGTGAGAATTTTTCTTATTATTATTATTATTAGGGTTCAAGCACGAAGTGCGTAGAACCCTATTGGAATTGTGCGGATTTTTCTTATTATTAGGGTCCAAGCACGAAGTGCGTAGAACCCTATTGGAATTGTGCGGATTTTTCTTGTTATTATTATTATTATTATTAGGGTTCAAGCACGAAGTGCGTAGAACCCAATTGAAATTGTGCGGATTTTTAGGGTTCAAGCATGCAATGCATTGAACCCTATTGAAATTGTCAAGATTTTTCTTCTTCTTCTTATTATTATTTTTCTGCCCTGAAACGGAACGCACAGCCCAAACCGTAAGTCCTAGAGACACCAAACTTGGTCAATAGGTAGTAGTCCCTCCCGCTACTCAGGCGCAAGAAACCAGCCCTGTCGGCCACAAGGGGGCGCTACAGCGAAGGCCAACGCGTTAGGGTCTATATCTCCTAAACTAGATTTTTGCCAGACAAGCCATATTTTTTTCCTGGTTGTATGGGTCCAAATAAACCTTTTGGCTATTTTGATTATTTAGCTCCGCCCACTTAGATTTTTCGCAATACTGCAAAATGTGCGAAACCTACTTTTGTGTACTAGTCCTCCAATCTTTGCCCGATCCTCATGTGTTTGGTGTCAAAAAATTCAGAAGAGTGTCCTGGTCAATAATTATCAAAAACATTTTAAGTTTTCCATACAACATGGCTGCCATATGCAAATGAACCCTTCTGGATAAATTCAAAATAATTCAGAATTAATTGAAAAATCTGTAACTCAAGAATCCTTCAGCCAAAAAATTTCAGACTTCACAGGCCATGTCAGTAGACTATTCTGAGGTAGCCATTCGATTTTTGTGCGCATACGTAATTAGGGGGCGGAGCAACAAAAACAGGGCATTTTCTCTGCAGCCGTACATCCGATCAGGCTCAAACTTGGTAAGCAGCATCCTCTGGCCATTCTACATGTGTGCATTTAAGGACTTTTGGATACATTGAAATTTGTGGCCGCCATCGGCCAATAAGCATTCAGCAGGCCTTTTGACAGGCTTAACATTGACCAATCATGACGAAACTTGACTGGTGTCTATATGTAGCCACTTTGTAACAACCAGTCGAGTTTCAAAAGATTTGACCACTGGGGGGGCGCAATTTCAAAAATTTACATATTATTACATGTTATTACAATATTATTACAATTTTCGCCTAGAGCCTATTGTAGTACAGTGGGACAAACAATTTTGCCTATACATGTTTATTACAAATCTGTATAGTTTTTTCGTAATCGATAAATGTCTTAAAACCTTACGTTTCGAACTAGTCTCTGGATTTTGATCCAATCTTGTCAAAGTTGGTCTAGAACAATTCTGTGGCATCTCAAGGTAAATAATTATCAAACACATTTTGACTTTTCTACTCAGGGTCATGTGAATTAATCACCAAATTCCTGCATACGTGGCATTGTTAGCTTGGTTAGCTATAACTCAACAGTCATTGGTCAGATCCTGTTCAAACTTTGAGGATTTGTAGATATTGAGATTCTAATGGAGTATGCCAAGTTTGGTCCAGATTGGCCTTTGGGGGTGCTTCAGCACTCAAAAACACTGAAAAATCAATAAAAATGCTATTACAATGTTATTACAAGGTCCACATATAAACAATTGGTGCCATGTGACTCAGTCCACTAAGATGAACAACTTTCTAATTACATGTTATGTCAAAAATTGCACTGCTTGTCTTTTATTTTGGCTTATTCATTCAAAGATTTCACTATACAAAGACTTACTATACAAAGGCTTGAGGCCTGTTTAGGCCTAATATAATAAAAGGCTTGAGGCCTTTTTAGGCCTAATGGGCGAAACCAAAAGCTTGAGGCCTTTTTAGGCCTAATGGCCTAAACCAACAGCTTGAGGCCTTTTTAGGCCTAATGAGCTAAACCTGCAGGAGGGCCCGTACTGCTGTTGCGTGCTTGAACCCGCTCATTGCCGCTTGCGGCTATATTTATTATTATTATTATTTTTCTGCCCTGAAACGGAACGCACAGCCCAAACCGTAAGTCCTAGAGACACCAAACTTGGTCAATAGGTAGTAGTCCCTCCCGCTACTCAGGCGCAAGAAACCAGCCCTGTCGGCCACAAGGGGGCGCTACAGCGAAGGCCAACGCGTTAGGGTCTATATCTCCTAAACTAGATTTTTGCCAGACAAGCCATATTTTTTTCCTGGTTGTATGGGTCCAAATAAACCTTTTGGCTATTTTGATTATTTAGCTCCGCCCACTTAGATTTTTCGCAATACTGCAAAATGTGCGAAACCTACTTTTGTGTACTAGTCCTCCAATCTTTGCCCGATCCTCATGTGTTTGGTGTCAAAAAATTCAGAAGAGTGTCCTGGTCAATAATTATCAAAAACATTTCAAGTTTTCCGTACAACATGGCTGTCATATGCAAATGAACCCTTCTGGATAAATTCAAATTAATTCAGAATTAATTGAAAAATCTGTAACTCAAGAATCCTTCAGCCAAAAAATTTCAAACTTCACAGGCCATGTCAGTAGCCTATTCTGAGGTAGCCATTCGATTTTTGTGCGCATAAGTAATTAGGGGGCGGAGCAACAAAAACAGGGCATTTTCTCTGCCTCTGAACATCCGATCAAGCTGAAACTTGGCATCCAGCATCCTCTCGCCAGTCTACAAGTGTGCATTTAAGGACGTTTGGATACATCGAAATTTGTGGTCGCCATCGGCCAATAAGCATTCAGCAGGCCATTTGACAGGCTTAACATTGACCAATCATGACGAAACTTGACTGGTGTCTATCTGTAGCCACTTTCTAACAACCAGTCGAGTTTCAAAAGATTTGACCACTGGGGGGCGCTATTTCAAAAAATTACATATTATTACAATATTATTACAATATTATTACAATTTTCACCTACAGCCTATTGTAGTACATTGAGACAAACAATTTTGCCTATACATGTTTATTAAAAATCTGTATCCTTTTTTTTGTAATAGATAAATGTTTCAAAACCCTACTTTTTGAACTAGTCTCTGGATTTTGATCCAATCTTTTCAAAATTGGTCTAGAACAATTCTTTGGCCTCTCTATGTAAATAATTATCAAAAACATTTTGACTTTTCTACTCAGGGTCATGTGGATTAATCACTAAATTCCTGCATACGTGGCATTGTTAGCTTGGTTAGCTATAACTCACCAGTCATTGGTCAGATCATGTTCAAACTTTGAGTATTTATACAAATTGAGATTCTAATGGAGTATGCCAAGTTTGGTCCAGATTGGCCTTTGGATGCGCTTCAGCACTCAAAAACACTGAAAAATCAATGAAAATGCTATTACAATGTTATTACAAGGTCGACATATAAACACATGGTGCCATATAACTCAGTTCACTAACCTGAACAACTTTCTAATTACATGTTATGTCAAAAATTGCACTGCTTGTTTTTTATTTTGACTTATTCATTCAAAGATTTCACTATACAAAGACTTACTATACAAAGGCTTGAGGCCTGTTTAGGCCTAATATAATAAAAGGCTTGAGGCCTTTTTAGGCCTAATGGGCGAAACCAAAAGCTTGAGGCCTTTTTAGGCCTAATGGCCTAAACCAACAGCTTGAGGCCTTTTTAGGCCTAATGGGCTAAACCTGCAGGAGGGCCCATACTGCTGTTGCGTGCTTGAACCCGCTCATTGCCGCTTGCGGCTATATTTATTATTATTATTCTTTTTCTCGAATAAAACGAATCGCCCAGACCAAACCGTAAGTCCTAGAGACATGAAACTTGGTCAATAGGTAGTAGTCCCTCCCGCTACTCAGGTTCGCGAAATGAGCCCAATCGGCCTAAAGGTGGCGCTATTGCGTAACACAACGCGTTTGGCTCTATAATTCCTTCCGCAGATTTTTGCCAGACATGAAATATTTTTTTCCTGATTCGTTGGGTCCAACAAAACAACTTTGTAATTTGGACCATTAAGCTCCGCCCACTTAGATTTTGAGCTAATTTGCATAATATGCGAAACCTACTTTTGCGAACTAGTCCTACAGTTTTCATCCAATCCTCATGTTTTTGGTGTCAAAAAATTCAGAAGAGCCTGAACCTCAATAATTATCCAGCATATTTTTAATTCTTTACTCAAAATGGCTGCCATATGCAAATTAATCCTTCTGGAAAAATCAAAATAATTCTTATTTAATTGAAAAATCTGTAACTCGAGAATCCTTCACCCAAAAAATTTGAAACTTGACAGGCTTATTCCTAAAGAGACTCTGAGGACACCTATCAATTTTTGTGCGCATAAGTCATTAGGGGGCGCTGTAAATGCTATGTAGCTGTTTCTCAGCATCCGTACATCCGATCAAGTTGAAACTTTGCAAGTACCATCTATTCCAAAGACTATAAGTGAATCTTTCAGGACACTTTGAAATATTTAAATTTGTGGCTGCCATCGGCCAATAAGCTTTCAGCAGCTATTTGACAGGCTTAGCATTGGCCAATCCTTATGATACTTGCTATCTATCTCTATCTCACCACCTTCTAACAACCTGTGAAGTTTCAAAATATTTGGCCACTGGGGGGCGCTATTACAGAAAATCAAGTATATCTTGTACAGATTGTTATTTTTGGTCAAATAACTTAGATGCCCTCATGCAATGCAGTGTTCCAAACCATTTTGTCATTTGAAGTCTATTAAAAAGTGCTTAGTTTTTTTTCAATCGTCAAATGTTTGAAATTAGCACTCTTCGAACTACTCCGTGGAATTTGAAGCTACCTTCTCAAACCTAGTCTAGAAATACTCTGTAGCCTCTCTAGGTAAATAATTATCCAGCACATTTTCCATTTTTTGCTCATTGTGGTCTCCCTCCTTCACTAAATCATTGCGGCCATAGCATTGCTAGCTTTAATTGCTATAACTCATCAGTCCTTGGTCCGAACATCTCAAAACTTTAAGTATGTTTATAAATTGAGACTCTGATGTGGCTTGCAAAATTTGATCCTGATTGGCCAATAGGGGGCGCTTCAGCACTCAAAAACACCTAAAATTCTTAAAAATGTTGTTACAACAATACTACAAAGTCTACAGATAAATAACAGATGTCATTTGATTCAGTTCACTGGTCTGAATCACTTTGTATTTACATGTTATGTCATAAATTGTACTCCTTCTCTGGTATTTTGAATTATTCATTTAAAGACTACAGCTTGTAATACCAAGGTCAAAAGGTCAATCTGAACAAAACTCAATGAAAATCTTTGACAAAGGTCCCTGATCAATGTTCATAACATTTGAAGACCTTTGAACCAATTTTGACCCACTTTCACTGAGGTCCTTTATGCTTAAAGGGCCCTTATGGGTCCATTGGGTCTGTTTATGTCCTGCTTATCAAAGCCTTTAACATGGAGAAACTAAATACTTTGCAAACACAACAAAGTCAGAAATGTTACCATTACTCATGTATTTCTACAAACCTTTTTAGATCAGTAAATTGAAATATAAACATCTATTAGGTTTTAAAGCCCGTGCTCATTGTTCTGGACAAATGAAGGCCTGTTGATGAACTCTGATTTCTTTTCGGCCTCTCTGCCTCGAAGGCCCAAAGTGCGTTAGGCCTTATTAGGCCTATTAGGCTCAAAGTGCATGAGAGCTTCTTGGGCTTATGTGTGCTTGGACCCGCTCATTGCCGCTTGCGGCTATATTTATTATTGTTATTACTAGTAGTAGCTTTAGTATCTCTGTAAATAGCTCTGCTGATGCTTCTGAACGTATCAGCAGATGTACATATAAAGACAATAATATGCTAGTAATGATAGCAGAAACACTTTCTTTTCGCAATTTTGAGAATTTTGAGACTGACCCTGAGTCTGAAGCGGTCGCTGGAGCAGCAGTGTGGGAGCTGAAGCTTCTCTAATAAAAAATTAAGCAAAGGGAACCCCGTTCTGTTTCTGAGGGTTATTTTACACACTTTTAACCAAATTACTGGTTTATGTTATTTCAGCAGTTTCAAGAAAAAAATAATTAAAAGTATTGTTAACCTACCATTTCCTTAAGTAAAAAATAGTAAAATCCGACACTACAAAAAAGCAGATAAAAAATTAGATGGTTAAACTAACGTTACTGCTTGCACTGGCTAATACAGCTTAGCTAGTTAGCTAACGTTAGCTGGCTAGCTCCACACACCACAATATAGGGTAACTTTAGATTCTAGCTAATTGATGTTTCTTACATTAGTCACTCAAAAGGGGCAAATTTTAAATGAGGCGCAATTTTTAAATGAGGCGCGTCTGTTTTAAAGATCCGGTCCCAATGAGTCCGCTTACCGGCAGTGTGTCTAGTGCTGTTAACATTTACTTGGCCCAAACGTGGCACAAGTCCGCAATGCAGATGCGACTGCTAGGAGGACTTTGTGACGGCCAAGGTAATCCGGCCGAACATGCTTGCTGTCTGGGTACGTTCTCTGTACAGCCTATTTTACAAAGACAATAATAAAAATATCTATAACGTTATTAATCTAACTATTTTAAAGTTTATACTTCGCAATTCTATTCAATCAGCTAAGTCGCCATATGCAGACTAATTCTGCAAATGCCGACTTTCACCTCCATTTTGCTAGTCTGTATGTCTCCAACTATATTAAAGAAATGGTTGTAATTGTGTTTAGCGTGGCAGCATAAACTCGGCTTACGTCACATGGTATCAGGAGGTATCAGAAGTTCTTATCAGTGCATTTTTATGAGTATGAGGATGAGTAAATGAGCATGGTATGAGGTTAATACCTGATATCAGCTTCAGTATTGATGGATCCCTAGTAGAAAATCTTGAGAAAAGATAGTGGGAGCTGACAGTGAGAACTGGCAACCCTGCCTCTGTCAATTGGTCTGGTTGTAACAAAGATTTAAGAATCAAGGAGGACGCTGGAGGCAGGGTTCAGGGTTGCAGCAGCCATTACTTTAATTCACCCAAATTTAAACAAACAATACAAAACACAAAACCTAGGCTGGCCACTTTTCAGTGGCTTCAGTCAGCTAGACTTGTCAGTCCTTTATCCTCACAGCTTTTCAGCTCTTCAGTCTTTGTTGCTCTTGTGGCTGCTGCTCGTTCCTCTCCTCCTCTGTGTCCTCTCAGCTCTTTTAAAAGGCGCTCACGCTGCCAGCCAGATCAGCAACAGCAGGCTCTCATTAAGGGCAGCGTGAGCACACGAGCCGAGAGGGAACGAGAGCTCGCCGCTGTGCCTCCTCGTCACCGCCCCCAGCTGGCAGCTCAGCCGCCCGGGTCGAAGGTGAGGTGTAGTAGAGCGGCCTCGCTGCGTAACAGGGGCGGGGCCCAGGCGGCGGAGCTCGGGACTCGCTCCTTGCCCTGGTGCCTCTCGTTGCCGGCACCGTCGTCGTCTTCCTCCTCCTCCCGCCGTCACTCGCGGTTACTCCGAGGAGCTCGGGCTTTGCGCTCCGGCCCCTCCCCACTCGCGGCTCTCTGCCCGCCGTCCTGGCCGAGGTTTGTCACCGCTGGGTGTTCGGGGCCCGCCTTCCTGCCGTTTCTCGCGGCCGTCATCGTCGGGGCCCGGGGGGCGGCGCATGCCACACTCTCGTTTAACTACTAAAATAGCCAGTAGTTACTTTTGTGACAGAGCTGTCGCTTTTTCTTTTTCTAGCGGCTCAGGTGCACATCCTAACGCTGCTGGAACATATTAAAGAACAGCAAATTCAGCTTGCTGCTGCTGTTAATGATCTTGCTGCTAGAATGGGTACAGAGTCTCCGGTTGCAGAAATGCCTCAAGAGATCAGTTTTCCACTGGCCACAGTGTCTGAGGTGGACGAGTTTGAGGACTGGCTTAAAGATTCAAGAAACTTCCAGGTGAAGCAGAACTGTCATTAACTTTTTTATTTCATCTTGTTCTGTTTACAACCTCTGTTGGTATTAAACTAGTCTGATTTTGTCCAGTTACTCTGCATGTCTCCTCACTGAAAATGAAATCATCCAAACCAGTAAACTACAATTTGTGCTCAGATAAAACCAAAACATTTCCCTGTTTTAATTCAGAATTAGAGATGTCACACAATATTGGTTAAGTCAAGATTTTTCCCCCACATTTTAAAAGTTTAAATTTGAAGGCCAAGTTAAGTTTTAAAAAAAGAATTTGCATGTGAAATGCTATTAAAAACAGAAAGAAGTAATTAGTAAATTCTGTTTGATCTGTATTAAAAAGTACAAAAACGTGATATTTGATGTTTTACCCTATGAACTCTGTTTTTTTTGTAAATATACGCTCATTCCAAATATGATTTCTGCACATTAAAAAAAGTTGGGACTGGATCATGTTTACCACTGTGTTACCTTTCCTTTTGAACTCTGTCATTACTATGGAAAAAACAATTGAAAAAACAAAATGTACCAGCCTATATTTATATTTAGTTTGCCAATGAATCTTATTTTTGTCATTGTGTGTGATTAATTTTCTAAAATAACATATTTAAACGCTGTTTTATTACAGTGTATGAGATGCCTCTGCACTAGCTGTGTTCTGTATTATTTATTTTTTGAACATAGTATTAGAAAACAAAAGCAAATGGAACATGGAATAGTTGATTTTACTTGTGTGCATGTAAAATAAGTACATCCACATTTGTACTGGATTGCCATAAGCACAAAATTATTAATATTGTTATTTTCTGTTTTATTCTTATTACAATTATTAATGATATTGATAGTAGATTAGGTTATTAAGCTGTTGTTTAACTGTTACACTCAGATTTACACACTCCTACCAGTTGTGATTGTAGATTGTACAGAACCCAGGATGAAATTGATGAAAAGCAAAACTGTTGGTGAACTTGTTGGTGTGTGCACATTTTACGATCAGATTTGACCGTAATGTTCAATGAATAAGGGACACTGTGTTTTAGAATTTTGAATAGCTCTTGATTCTTTGTTATTGTTTGTTTGAGTCTTTATATTATTTGGGAAAAAATAAAATAATCTAAAATAATAATGGATCTCAAGCACTGATTTAGCCAATGTCAGAGTGGGGAATGAGTACTGTTGAGAACTTACCAACCTGTTCACTTTTTCACTTCCTCTTAGGAGCTGTTAGAAAGAGTCAGACAGCTGTTCCAGACTGCAAGATAGACTCTTATGCTATCCGCTGATTCAATTTGGCATCTGATTGCAGAGGTGGCCGGAAAGATCGGGCCAAGGCTGAAAGAGGACAAAGGGCTCAGCTAAATGAAATTTAATGTATATAAGCATTATCCACTAAATGTAGTGTTTTTACTTGCGTACACTTTCTCTGTGTAGATTTCCCTTGAATGTGAACAGTGCCTCAATTTTGTTTTTTTGTTTTTTTTTGTTTTGTTTTTGCCCTGCAACAGTGGATATTTTCATTTTTAAATATGCTTTTGGATATTAATATCCAAGCTATATTCAAGATATAATTGGAGATTAATAAATCTGCAATTATATTCTTAATCTACGTTTAAAACCTTGGCCTGCCATTAATTTTGATTGTCTGCCATGACTCCACAGTATAAACAGATAGATACCACATGTACATTATCTTCTGTAAAAATAAACGGCAACGAGATTACAGTTAACAGAAATCATTATCTGTATTTTTTTTTCATTTATAACTGAAAACAGGCATACATCAAACACAGCTCTCATAAATCACTGAGAAATTTGAAGAAATTTCAAAAATTCAAACAAAGAGCTGCTGAGAAAGAAGCCTTACTTCAGCCTTGCTGAAATTCAGCTGTGAAACAATTTTTAACAATGTTTCTGCTGGGCTGACAGGGTTAATGTTAAAAAACAATATTAACATAGTTTGATCTATATATTATCCAGTTTTCATCTATATATATCAACTATATCTGATTGACTTTGGTTGTTAAAGATTATTGTTATTAAATAAAATTACTGAAAAATTTTAAAAACAAAACTGTGTGTGTGTGTGTATGTATGTGTATGTATATACATATATATATATATATATATATAATATATATACACACACACACAACACACAACCCCATTTCCAAAAAAGTTGGGACGCTGTGCAGAATGTGAATAAAAATAGAAGGAAAAATACTACAAAGACATATCAAATGTTGAAACTCAGAAATTTTATTGTATTTTGAAAAATAAATGCCCATTTTGAATTTGATGCCAACAACAAAAACAAAAAGTTGGGACAGGGGCATGTTTACCATTGTGTTTCATCACCTCTTCTTTTAACAACACTCTGTAAGCGTTTGAGAACTGAGGAGACCGACTGCTGTAGTTTTGAAAGTGATATGTTTTCCCCATTCTTGTTTCATATAGGATTTCGGCTGCTCAACAGTTCAGGGTTTCTTCTTTGCGTTTCAGACTTGTTTTCACAGACAGTGGCTTTCAGAAGTGTTTCTGAGCCCTTGCAATGATTTCCACTACAGAATCATGTCTGTTTTTAATGCAGTGCCGCCTGAGGGCCCAAAGATCACGGCCAGCAAATACTGGTTTTTGGCCTTGTCCCTTGCATACAGAGATTTCTCCAGATTTTCTGAATCTTTTAATTTTATTATGTACCATAGATGATGAAAAGCAAAAGTTCTTTGCTAGTATATGAGAAACGTTATTCTCGCATTGTTGCACTATTTGCTCATGCAGTCTTTCACAGAGTGGTGAACCCCTTCTCATCTTTACTTCTGACCTTACTGGCCTGTTGTCAGTCAACCACCAATTTTTTTTTTGTTTTTTTTTTAGCATTACACAAATTTACCAGCCTTTTGTTGCCCCCCGTCCCAACTTTTTTGGAACATGTTGTTGGCATCAAATTCAAAATGGGCATATATTTTTCAAAAAACAATAACATTTCTCAGTTTCAACATTTAATATGTCTTCTTTGTACTATTTCCAATGAAATATAGGCTTTAAATGATTTGCACATCATTGCATTTCGTTTTTATTTACATTTTGCACAGTGTCCCAACTTTTTAGAAAATTTTATAAGTCAGGACTTTGACTAGGCCATTAATTTTGTTTTTCTTAAGCCATTCAGAGGTGGACTTGCTGGTGTGTTTTGGATCATTGTCCTGCTGCAGAACTCAAGTGCGCTTCAGCTTGAGGTCACAAACAGATGGCCGGACATTCTCTTTCAGGATTTTTTGGTAGACAGCAGAATTCATGGTTCCATTTACCACAGCAAGTCTTCCAGGTCCTGAAGCAGCAGAACAGCCCCAGACCATCACACTACCACCACCATATTTTACTGTTGGTATGATGTTCCTTTTCTGAAATGCTGTGTTACTTCTATGCCAGATGTAATGGGACATACACCTTCCAAAAAGTTCAACTTTTGTCTCGTCAGTCCACAGAGTATTCTCCCAAAAGTCTTGGGGATCATCAAGATGTTTTCTGGCAAAACTGAGACGAGCCTTTATGTTCTTTTTGCTCATCAGTGGTTTTCATCTTGGAACTCTGCCATGCAGGCCATTTTTGCCCAGTCTCTTTCTTATGGTGGAGTCATGAACCCTGACCTTAACTGAGGCAAGTGAGGCCTGCAGTTCTTTGGATGTTGTTGTGGGGTCTTTTGTGACCTCTTGGATGAGTCATCGCTGCGCTCTTAGGGTAATTTTGGTCGGCCGGCCACTCCTGGGAAGGTTCACTGCTGTTCCATGTTTTCGCCATTTGTGGATAATGGCTCTCACTGTGGTTCGCTGGAGTCCCCAAAGTTTTAGAAATGGCTTTATAACCTTTTCCAGACTGATAGATCTCGATTACTTTGTTTCTCATATGTTCCTGAATTTCTTTGGATCACAGCATGATGTCTAGCTTTTGAGGATCTTTTGGTCTACTTCACTTTGTCAGGCAGGTCCTATTTAAGTGATTTCTTGATTGAGAACAGGTGTGGCAGTAATCAGGCCTGGGTGTGTGTCTAGGGAAATTGAACTCAGCTTTCCAAAGATGTGATAAACCACAGGGGGGCAATCACTTTTCCACACAGGGCCCTGTAGGTTTGGATTTCTTTTTCCCTTAATAATAAAGACCTTCATTTATAAACTGCATTTTGTGTTTACTTGTGTTATCTTTGTCTGCTATTTAAATTTGTTTGGTAATCTGAAACATTTAAGTGTGACAAACATGCAAAAGAATAAGAAATCAGGAAGGAGGCAAACACTTTTTCACACCACTGTATATAGTAAGTGGAGCTGATAAAATGGACAATGAGCGTAGAAACAGAGAGAGAGAGAGAGAGAGAGAGAGATGATATATATGGTTTAGATGTAAACAAAATCATTCACAGTAGTTTGGGGTGAAATGCGGCTTTCTAGGGAAATTTACAGAGTCAAAATAGTTCACCATTGTAGTACTAGGAACCAGATGTCCGTATGTCTACACTACAAATAATCACCATTTTATCTGCTATCCAAAATGAACAGTGAGTTTACATGTGTCTTGTAAGTTTTTATATGTCTCACTGATAATGGTAAAATAGTGCCAAATTGAAGAAAATACGTTTTCTTTGGGTATTTTTCTTACAACGCCCTGCGTGTACCTCTCTGCCCTGAATGCGTTTTGGAGAATAGTCTGACTGCAGAGCCGCAGGTTTACACACCCGCAGTTTCATTCCAGCAGAAACTGGAATCAGTAAGAAACGTTTGTGAGTGAAATAAATTAGTCGTCGTTAGTCACTGTGCATATATCACTGTTAGCTTAGAACAGATTGTCTAACGTGGGCCATGCAAAAAATTCAAAAAACTATCTGCCTCGCTTTCTTACCCCATAAACTGGTAAGCGGAGTAGCAAGTAGTTTGTTGTTAACACCAGCACTTTCTATTCTCCTTGGGTTGCTCTGCATCGGCGGGTTCGGGTTCAGTCTCTCTCTCTCTCCCTCCCTCCCTCTCTCTCGCTCTCTCCCTCCCTCCCTCCCTCCCTCCCCCTCTCTCTCTCTCTCTCTCTCTCTCTCTCTCCCTCCCTCCCTCCCTCCCTCTCTCTCTCTCTCTCTCTCTCTCTCTCTCTCTCTCTCTCTCTCTCTCTCGGGCTCTCTTTCTTCTTTAAACCGCTGCAACTCCTTTGTGTTTTCTGGTCCAAATTGATATAGATCTACGACATTTTGGAAACGGACCTTCTAGAAGTCCTGCGCATACTCTGCAATCTTTCAAAATAGGTAAGAAAACCATAAAAATAATCTGTAAACAAAAGCTGCTGCTGGCATTAGCTGTGTTGAATGGCTGTAGCTACAGGCTAGTAACAACAGCATGTTAGCTTGCACGCATTGAGAATGCGGTTCTGAGAGGAAACACGGAGCTAATCCTAGAGTAACAGTTTATACTTAAATACGTTTTAGGCTAAAACTTTATAACAAAATAATGTCTCAGGTATCAAGTCATGCATTTATAACCATTTTGTGTAATAACTTCACAGGATGTAACTTTCAGAGCCATTAAACGCATCGGACGTCTGGTTCCTGGTACTATAATGGTGAACAGTTTGCACTCTGTAAATTTCTTTGGACAGGCGCATTTCGCACCGAACCACTCTGAATGAATTTCTTTACGTCTAAACCATTGAATGATTACAAATCGGTGGAGTTCCCCTTTAAAGCAAGGTATATTACAATAAACCTAAATAATCATAAATAGAAGCAATGCTGTCATGTGGCCCTGTAAAAACAAAACTGTTTCACAGCGTGGTTGAGAATTCTCTGACTATTTTTGCAGTGTAGGAAGAAAACTGGTTTACGGTGGCACAGAAGCCGCAGAGAAAAAAGTAATTGATAATATCATGTCAATATCATCCTGTTTTGTTTTTAAAGGCCGAGCGTTGTCAAGGTGTGAAGAACAGGCCTTTGCTTGCAACTGATCACTCTCTTGCATTTAACTTGACAAACAAAAGTTTGCTTCTTATGACACTGACAGAAACTGCTGCATGGGTGACATGCAGTTTCATTGTTGTTTAGTTCACTTGTGTTGCGGCAATCTTACAATTTACTGTTTTATTACAGGAGAATCCTAAAGGATTTCCTTGACCAAAGGTGGCTCTAAATTGGCACTACACCACTACAACACCACTATCTTCCAAGAATGTATTATTTTTCATTTTTATTATTTTAATGTTATCGTTCATGAGTTTGTGTTTAATAAATGTACACAAATACACATGTATTTGTCAATTAACAATTCTTATGCAATGAGAAGTATTCTCTATAAGATAAGATGATGGTGATAGTGTTGCATGCTTACTGTTCTTAATTCTTTATTCATTCAGTCTTACAATTTCAATGCATCTTTAAGACTAGCTAATTTATCTATATACACCCTTTATAGTTTACCGTATAGTACAGATAGCTTTAGTCATTTATTAAGATTGTATAGATCTATACAATCGCAATATGAAGTAATGTGCCTTGATTTGTAGTGTAAAACGGAATTTAGAAACATTTGTCAATTACACCACACAACTGACCTTGTTTTTATTTATTCGGTTTATAACAGTTAAAACATGTTGTTCTGTGTTTGTACATTGTCAGTTGAATTAAATATAATTAAACATGGTTGTTTTTGTTTTTTATTTTAGTTTACATAAACTGTAATGTTATTGTCCCTTTTAATAGACCCTTCTATTAGAAATATATTAATACACTAACAGAAATATTTTCTGTGAATAAATCTCAGTGGTTGTCAGCTCTTGAAGTACCCACTGCCCTGTATATTTTAATGTTTTTCCTGATCCAAACACAACTGGTGCAACTAGTCAGCTATGTATCAAGCCTTATGTGAGTTAAAATGTGTGTTGTGTGTTGGAGCAGGAAAAACACAAAGGGTTGGGTTTGTAACATATGGAAATTTAACAACCATTCTACCTTTTCAAAAACCTTTAATAACTACATATTGTACATATTGTAGTTATACTGTGATAAAAATAATTAACAATTCCATACATTCTCATATAACGTTACAATAAGTAAAAAAAGACAAATGAAACCGCTACAGGCCAGAGGTGATGTGAATCTGGTCCAGAGCTGATCCATATGTAAAATAAGCATAGAAGATGTGGCCCACATCTGGGCCACATGAGTAAACAAATCATTGAGAATTGGTCTGATGCTGGGCCAGTGTTGACCCACATCTGCAAACCGGATCGGTAACAGTATTGGCCCGCTTTATGGATCTGGGCCGGAAACCTGGCCGGACCCACTTTACGGATCTGGGCCGGTATTGTGCCAAATTCGGCACCCCTGCCGCGAGATGCACCCCCTCTCAGGAGCGCTCACGCCAAAGTCTTTTGCTCAAAAGCGGAGGTAATCCGCTTTTACTTTATATATATATATATATATATATATATATATATATATATATATATATATATATATCGATTTGAAGAACTTGCAAAACATCACTTTCATTTTGAGTAACAACACAATAAATTGATGTTTTACAGAATGGAAATACCCCAGATGTTCTTCTAAAGTACAGTGACTCGTAAATAGTAATACAAAAGTATAATGTAGCCAACATACACCTATGATTGCTTATTCTACGACATAGTAGTGTGCATTGACCTTGTATGCAGCAAAACTTGTACGTTGCTATTTGTCAATAAAACATACATATGAATTTCACCTACTTATCGTATCATGTTTCTCACCAGTCTGGTTCTTTAGATTTTACACTCTTAAGGCAGTGACTTGTAAAAAAATCTCAGGAGATGCAACCAATTATAAATCGGGATACACTCTTATTGCTGCCATGTAACTTGCATGGATACATACTGTTTGCAAATACATACTGCTAAAATGATTTCATAGTAGACTCAAAAGAAAGAAAATGACAGGGAAATGCTTTGTATAGCAGAACACTGGCCAGAAAATGCCAGTTTTTGCTAAATTGGTAATGCATCCCTGAAAATTTATTGCAGAAAACACATGCTGGCCCTAAGTGTATATTACTAATATATTTCATAGTTCTATTCATAAAAAGATTATAAGAGGATGCTTTTCAAGTGAGTCCACCTGTCAGGAAAAGAACCCTCTGTTAGGTTTGGCTGGGGGGGTTGTTGCATCTATGATACTTGTATAGGTTTCACATATTGGTCACAATTATGTGTGATTAAAAACATAGTTGTGTCAACAGAAAGAAAGTATGTGGGGAGGCCTTTTAGGGCAGTCCACCTGCCAGGAAATGCATGCCCTCTAAAATCTAGCTACATGGTTATTGCATCCATTAAACTTATACTGGTGTCACATATTGGTCTAAAATATGTGTGATTAAAAACATGTCACAGTTGTTTCAAAAGAAAGAAAGTTATGTGGGGTGTCTTTTAAGGCAGTCCACCTGCCAGGAAATCTGGCTACATTATTATTACATCCATGATACTTATACAGGTGACACATATTGGTCCCAAATATGTATTACTAAAAATGTATCATAGTTGTGCCAACAGAAAGAAAGTTATAGGGGGGTGCCTTGTAAGACAATCCACCTGCCAGGAAATGCACCCACTCTTAAATCTGCCTACATTATAATTACATCCATGATACTTATACAGGTGACACATATTGGTCCAAAATATGTGTGATTAAAAGCATATCATAGTTGTGTCAACAGAAAGAAAGTTATAGGGGGATGCCTTTTAAGGCAGTCTACCTGCCAGGAAATGCACCCACTCTTAAATCTGGCTACATTATTATTACATCTATCATACTTATACAGGTATCACATATTGGTCTAAAATATGTGTGATTAAAAACATATTATAGTTGTGTCAACAGAAAGAAAGTTATAGGGGGATGCCTTTTAAGGCAGTCCACCTGCCAGGAAATGCACCCCTTCTAAAATCTGGCTACATCATTATTACATCTGTGATACTTATACATGTGTCACATATTGGTCCAAAATATGTATTATTAAAAATGTATCATAGTTGTGTCAACAGAAAGAAAGTTATAGGGGGATACCTTTTAAGGCAGTCCACCTGCCAGGAAATGCACGCCCTCTAAAATCTGGCTACATTATTATTACATTCGTGATACTTATACAAGTGTCACATGTTGGTGTTAGATGGGGAAGACACCTGAAAGTGCTCTCACCCCACGACTTTCTGTCTTTCTATCTCTGTCTATCTGCCTTTCTCTCTCTCTAGTCTTTTAGCCTGCTGATTTTCTTTAAGCTTTGCCTTAGTTAAGCCTTTGTGCGTGTGGTTTAAATGAACACAATAATCTGTTGAGATTGTTTTTCTCTATATTTATATTTTCTTCATTGTGTGTTTCCTTGGAATGTTTATCATTTTTCTGTTTAAATTTCATAATCTATTCTACCTTTGAAATTCAATATGTGGTCTAGTTTTTGGGGCATATAGCATCACATAAATTATGAATGGGTGTTTTTCATACATTTCTAAATTTTTATCAACTATGCAGTGGTAAATTACCCAAAAATGTATTACTAAAAACATTTCATAGTTGTGTCAACAAAGTTAAAGTTACAGGGGGATGCTGTTTATTTCACACCACCTTTCATGAGATGCACACTTTCTTATATTTGGCCATTAAATGTAAGAATACTTTGTCAAGTAAGTGGTCATTTCCCACAAATATAGATCTGAGATTCTTTGGGTAACTATTTGGTTGTATGAAAAAGATAAATGCTATTTGAATCTTATATTATGCTATAAATGTGGCGGACACATTACAGCATTCATTTGTTCAAATCTCAAATACCTTTGTGAAAAAAAAATACTGTTGGTTTGCAGTCTTTGATGGTATCTGTTAAGATATTTACTGGAATAAGTGATCAACTTCAAAATGCTTATAATTCGGTTGGTGTTTTAAAATAAAAAGAAGTAAACATTTCATTTTAGGAAAAAGGGGTATTATCAGACAGTTTGCATGTATGTGTTGATTGTAAATTTTTCTAGAAATGAGGGGAAAGTTTTTGGAAAATATAACAACATATTTATTAAACAGTCTAATATAAAACCAAATATATTAATATTATAAACTGAACACTCAAAACATCAAAAACTAGAAGCAAGCAAACTAGAACATTTCGAAAATAAATAGTAATAAATACAAAAGCAAATATATATATATATATATATATATATATATATATATATATATATATATATATATATACACATTGTATCTACACACTAACATGTCACCACCACGTCAGTGCCACTCCAGTGCTGAAAATGATCAACCACCCAAATAATACCTGCTCTGTGGGGGTCCTGTGGGGGTCCTGACCATTGATGAATGGGGTAAAGGTGGGATAACAAATTATGTAAAGAAGTAGATTATTGATTACTATAGTCTGTTGTAGTTGTAGAACTACAAAGTGTACCCACATGATAAGTGGACAATAAATGTACATACAAGGAAGTGTACCAAATAAAGTGACTTTATTTTACAATTAGAAATAAACATACTTAAACGTTAACTTATTTAAATAAGATAATCAGACAAACAGCAACAAATAAAAGAAATGCCTAATTCTTAAAAAAATGTGCAGTTACATAGAGGAGCAACCCTATTTGCATGCTGGACACAGGTACTCTTTATCCAGTGGAGGCTTCTGCACACAGTCATGGTGGTACCATCTCTGGCAAATGTCACAGCATATCTGAAATAAAGGCAGGTCTTACTTGTCAGGAGTGTTCCCATGCAATTGTATGCCATTTTGATATAATGGCCTGTCTAGCACTTTTGAACTTTAGGGATATTGCTATCTATACTACTAATGATACTGACTCTATATTGCTCGTGTTTATTCACCTTTCTAGTTGCAAGTATGTGAAAACCCACTGTTGACCCATGAGGGATGTATATTAAGTTAAAACTTGTTTTACTCATAAAACACACACTCAAAAACCCTGAGGTTGATAGCAAATAAAGCTGCATAAATAATAATTGCATTATTCAGTTGCCTTATTAATAAGACTCAGCAATCTTGATCCATCCATCCATCATCTAAACCGCTTATCCTTCTGGGTCGCGGTGGGGTGCTGGAGCCTATCCCAGCTGTCATCGGGCGGAAGGCAGGATACACCCTGGACAGGTCGCCAGTCCATCACAGGGCAGACAGACAGACATACACATTCACATACACACTCACACCTAGGGGCAATTTAGCACATCCAATTGACCTGACTGCATGTTTTTGGACTGTGGGAGGAAACCGGAGTACCCGGAGGAAACCCACGCAGACACGGGGAGAACATGCAAACTCCACACAGAAATGACCCTGGTCACCCGGCCGGGAATCGAACCCAGGCCCTTCTTGCTGTGAGGCGACAGCGCTACCCACTGCGCCACCGTGCCGCCCAGCAATCTTGATGATATGTCAATTTATTTGTATATTTCTTACAAAAAATAAAAATTACCCAGTTTATGTTATCATGCTCCCCCATCCCACAATAATGGCACAGGTTGCTTAGATCATCTGAAAATAAAGTATTTCGAAATATTCAAACTTGATTTTTGTTTTCAAATGTTCTCAAAGTAATATTTGTAATATTTCATAGCACTAATAAACTAGCTTTATATTGCCTTTCTTTTAATAAACAACAAGCATTTCAGAGCACTTAAATATGCTATTAAAAATAACCAGACAAAATTAAAACAAACCAGATTCCCAAAGGATAGTCATGGCAATGTCCAGTCTCAGCTGGTTAACTGCCTCCTGAGTGGTTTGGATGTTTATGGCCTCTCCCTTTAGTATGCACTCAGCAAACTGAAGATAATTAGTAAATCAGCATGAGGCAGGATTGCAATATGTCAAAATACATTTTATTACACAGCAAAATCATCAATACAAGTAATTCAGTTATTTTCTTGATACAACCTCACATTTCCAAAAAAGTTGGGACGCTGCATGGAATGTAAATAAAAATAGAATGCTATGATATGCAAATCATGTAAACCATTTTTTAAAGGAAAATACTACAAAGACAACATATCAAATGTTGAAACTCAACAACAACATATCAAATTTTGAAAAATACAATAAAATTTGTCAACACGTTCCAAAGAAGGGACGGGGGCATGTGTTTTATCACCTCTTCCTTTAACAACACTCTGTAAGCATTTGGGAACTGAGGAGACCAATTGCTGTAGTTTTGAAAGTGAAATGTTTTCCCATTCTTGTTTGATATAGGATTTTAGCTGCTCAACAGTTTGGGGTCTACTTTGTCGTATTTTTCATTTCATAATGTGCCAAATGTTTTCAGTGGTGACAGGTCTGGACTGCAGGCAGGCCAGTTTAGCACCCAATACGATAATACGAAGCAGTGCTATTGTAATACATGCAGAATGTGGTTTAGCATTGTCTTGCTGAAATAATCAAGGCCTTCCCTGAAAAAGATGTCGTCTGGATGGCAGCATATGTTGCCAAAACATGTATATATCATTCAGCATTAATGGTGCCTTCACAGATGTGATCCATACCATGTGCACTAATGCACCCCTATACCATCATGAATACTGGCTTTTAAACTGTGCACTGACAACAAGCTGAGTGGTCTTTAGCCCGGAGGACACAGTGTCTATGATTTCCAAAAAGAATTTAAAATGTTGATTCATCAGACCACAGGACACTTTTCCACTTCCCCATTTCAGATGAGCTCGGGCCCAGAGAAGGTGGCAGCATTCCTGGATCCAGTTTATATGTGGTTTCTTCTTTGTGTTTTAGAGTTTTAACTTACATTTGTGGATGCAGTGATGAACTGTTTTCACAGACAGTGTTTTTCAGAAGTGTTCCTGAGCCCATGCAGTGATTTCCACTACACAATCATGTTTGTTTTTAATGAAGTGCCGTCTGAGGGCCCAAAGATCACGGTCAGCAAATGCTGGTTTCTGGTATTGTCCCTTGCATACAGACATTAAAAGATTCAGAGAATCAAGAGAAATGATATTATGTACCACAGATGATGAAAAGCAAAAGTTCTTTGCTGTTTTAAGTTAAGAAATGTTATTTTTGAATTGTTTGCTCATGCAGTCTCTCACAGAATGGTGAACCTCTCCTCATCTTTACTTCTGAAAGACTCAGCCTCTCTTGGATGCTTTTTTATTCCCAATCATGTTACTGACCTGTTGCCAATCAAAGTTTTTTAGCATTACACAACGTTACCTGCCTTTTGTTGCCCCCATCCCAAATTTTTTGGAACATGTTGTTGGCATCACATTAAAAAAAACAACAAAATTTCTCAGTTTCCACATTTGATACGTTGTCTTTGTATCATTTACAATGAAATATAGGGTTTAAATGATTGGCACATCATTGCATTTTGTTTTTATTTACATTTTGCAGTGTCCCAACTTTTTTTGGAAATGGGGTTGTAAATGTAACATGAATAATTTGTAATAATGTGAAGCGCCATTCCTAAAACAATGCTTTGAACCATATGATTCAATGTGTGAAAACTAGTAATGATCACATAACACTGACTTAACAACATTGTTAAAACAACTGCTGTAGTCTACTGTATACTCACTTTTACAGCCACAGGATGTGCCGTCTTGCTGTCGTGCATGAGGGAGAGTGCTGCCACCTTGAAACATTGCAGCCTTTTTTCTTAAAAATTAAAATAACTCTTTGTAATTATTTAAAAGTACTTCGTATCTGTCACTGTGGAATCAGTGGTATGGTAAAATTTACCTTGTTGTTTCCAAGCACTTCTTCATTTTGGCCTGAGACTGTCCCATTTTTTTTTATTTTTTCTTCTATCTAGGTGCTGGATACAGAACAGACCCCGGTTTTAAAAAGGCAAGAATAACTGGTAGAGTAGGAAGGGTCACTCCTATAGAGCAACCTTGATATGTGCTTTTATAAGCCCAACACAGGAAAAAAGCACAGATGACAGAACACCAAAACCTTTAACCTTATTTCCTGGGACTGAGCTTTTATTTATTTACTTCTTCTCCTAACATGTCTTTACAGATTTAAGTTATTTTTAAAAGGCTTTTAATTGTTACTAATGTGGTCTGAATAAGAAAGCCCCAAATAGTCCCTACATTTTTGAGTGAAAGTCTGATAACTCTTACAATCAACTTATTACTCTTCAATCAACTTACACTATTTTGGCATAAGACAATCTAAAAGAGGATATAAAAAGTAATTAAAATTTGGACAGAAGAGAAAAAGAGATTTACATTTGCTTAAGAATCCACCACAAACCTTTAACCTTGACACTTTCCCCATCCAGATTGCAGACATTGCAAAGGTGTCAATTAGATCTGCCCAGTCTGGATTGTTTTTGTTGTATTCTCTGACCACCACTGTTAAGTAAGCATTTATTACCTGTGAAAGATTAAAATTTTACAAAATAAAATAATAAGTAGGGATGATGCAACCTCACTCTGAGAAATACATTGCAAAAACTGCATTTTACATTTATAGTTGTCTCTTTTAATACATACCCACCATATAGCTATACTCAGTGGGCATTTTATCAGGTCTACCTATCATATAGGTTTACTGATGGTGGCCCAACTGTTGCTGCACAATTTATCAACTCCCTCTATCCTATCCATCAATGGAAAGGGGCAACCACAGGACCACCACTGTACTGCACGTTTTTGGGTGCTGGACTATTCTCACCACAGCAGTTAGATACTATAGCTCATCTTTTTTCCAACCTCTAGCCCTACATCTATAGGCGCTTTGTGACCATAGGGCCTTTTTGGATGTTGGACTGTTCTCAACCTAGCAGGGGTACTTAGCTAAAAAACCTTGCACCTACACTGTGCCTGGTACATTTGTATCAGCACCGCACACCACCATTCCACTACATGGACAGAGTACGGGAAAGCTGAAAAAATGTCCAGCCACAGATGTACTAAGTTAGGAATTGCAAACCTAGAAAGCGTACTAATATGGTAGGTACAATATAAAATGGGATAATGAGTGTAGATACAGGTTAGGTGTACCAATTAAACTGGCAAGTCAGTGTAGTTTCGGTTATCCTATTATTTTGCAGGTAAATACTGCATTGTAATGAAGCTATTTTTATTGCTGAACTAAACCTTTCTGTTTAAAAACTCGGCTATGTAAATCTATGTATTTGTATCTATGTAGTAAATCTATGTATTTGTTCCAATATCCACGGTTTTCCTAGACAACAACATTTACCATTACGCTTTGCACGTCTTTGGAACGAGAATGGGCACGACTTCCGGTATGCGTTTGTTGTTGACAACCGATAGCGTACAGATTAGCTTCAAGGCTAAAGAGATTTATCATTAGCCAGTTACTAAACAGTGTAGCTAGCTAGGTTTCGCTTTTTTGGTACACGAAGATGGAAGTTGTGTCGCGGTGGCATCATGGACAAGAATGTTTAACAAGAACTGTAAACGTTGTCACCCAGTCTGTTCCTCATCTTTTGAACCTATCCCAAGTCTGGGTTGACGATATGAAACTCTGGCCAGATGTCACGTATGTTGACACTATCAACTAACGTTACCTTGTTTTTTTCTGAAGGTGTAGACGGTGAGGAGCTGAGAAATTATAAAAGCATGGCTTATAATTTTCTACACAGCAATAAAATTGGTATGGTTCTGTGTTACAATTACAAACAGTTCACATTTCTCATAGCTGAGGTGCAGCCAGGCCAGTCCGTCAGGAAACCGAACTACTCCGCGTGGGTTATGGTTCAAAACAGCAGTGTAGTAGAGACATCAGGATGGTCTTGCATCGCTGGTCCGGGCCGATCTTGTAGCCACATCGCTGCTGTTTTGTGGAAAGTAGGTTAGGGATTTTAAATGAAACTAGAATACATAGCTGGCTAAGACGCATTTACTCTGAGAACTATTATAATTGGTTATGTTGCCACAGTAGCCATAATGATTTATTAGTTTAGCACTGCAGTAGCAAAGTATTTCATAGACCGACTAAAATACTATCAGATGTGCATTCTTCATTCACTTTGTTCATCAGAATGTATCTCTTATGCATTTATTATGTTTTATCACAAAATGGAAGCTCTATAAAAAAAATTGTACATTACATTGTGGCAATTTTTTGTGTAGTTATATCTCAAGAATTATATCTAATATAGCAAAAATTTCAATTAACAACAGCGTAGTAAAACATACTTACTCACGCAAAAATAATCAGTGCAACAGTAAAAACATTTCAGTTCACTCTAACCTTTAGTTTAGTTTACTCTAACCTACAGAATATAACCTCCAAACAGGATAGTCACTGCATTATACTGACTTCTATATATCATTGAAGTATGAGATACTTCAAAGCATATATTTTTCCATTTGAGTTTCTGGTGTTATGGCTCCAGGGGACAATGGTGGGGGGGGGGTACTGAAGATGCAGGAGTCACAGGTGGAGCATGCTAGTGGTGCTGCTAGAGATCATACTGCTCTTGGGGGTGCCTGATGGGACACTGCTGCTGGTGGTGCAGGAGAGGACACTGCTGTTGTTTGTGCTGGAGAGGTAATTGCTGTTGGTGATGCTGGGGACTGTTGGCTGTGCTGCAGGAGGGGACACTACTGCTGGTGGTGCTGGGGGAAACTGTTGGCTGTGCTGCAGGAGGGGACACTGATGCTGGTGGTGTTGCTGGAGGGGACACTGCTGCTGGTGGTGGTGCTGCTGCTGGAGGGGACACTGCTGCTGGTGCTGCAAGCTTGTGTGGAATACGTTGCATCTGCTCTTTGGCAAGTTTTAGATCTATGTTTACCTTTAGGAGAAGAGCACCATTTTCCCCTAATAGATCTGCACTCTTGCCCTGTATCTCAGTAATCACAAAGGGCCCAATGAAGTTGGCTTCCAGTTTACCACCCTTCCTCTGCTGTTTTCTTATGTTCTGACACCACACTCTGTCTCCAACTTTGAAGTCAGACTTGGGAGCACCAGACTTTAACCTCTGCTGTGTGGAGTCCTGCACCTTTTCAGCATTTTCTTTGACTATGTTTTTTATGTCATCCAGCCGTTTAATGTCCTCTGACACTGCCTCTTCACCAATGAGAGCCTCAACACTACTGTCTACCTGTAAACAAAATGGGTGAATGTTTAAACCAGTTACATAACGTTACTTGTGTTGGTCAGAAACATTTAATTATATAGACAATTTAGTTGGCTTACACAAGTGAGAATGACATACAATAATGTACAATAAAAGTCAAGTATTTACAGTTACCATCCAGTACTTGCTTCAGCGAATCAATCCTTCATTAAATTAAATCAGTTGAGCTGCTAGTAGAATTTAGCTAATACATGCAATGGCTGGAGAGCACAGAGAAGTAAGGAACCAACCCTCTGGTTTTCTAACTTTATCCTTCTAAAGAGAGAGCCACTTTTTTTAAAAAAATAAAGCATTCTTTTTTAACTGTATGTTAAGTTGTGGTTTTGCAGGCCAATTCCAAAAAGTTGGGACAGTAGGTAAAATGCAAATAAAAACAGAACACGGTGATTTATAAATCTACAGTACAAAGACAAGATATGTAATGCCTTACCTTATCAACCTATTTTTTTTTTTTTTTGTAAATATACATTCTTTCTGAAATTGATACCTGCAACACACTTCAGAAAAGATGGGACAGGGTCAGTTGAGGACCAGGATTGTGAAATGTTCAAAAAACATCTTAAACAGACCTGTCTCCCACTGATAAATGTGTCTTATTAAGCTCAAAATACAACACAGACCCTGTACAGCTGCACAGCTGAAAACTTGTGTAACAGATGAATAGCTAAAAATTGCACTTTCAAAACTGGATCAATTTGTGTCTTCAGTCCCCAAACATTTATGAAGTATTGATGAAAGGAAAGGTGATATAACACAGTGGTAAACATGCTCCTGTCCCAACTTTTTTGTAGCTTTGCAGGCATCAAATTTGGAATGACTTTATATTCACAAAAAACAAAGTTCTTAAAGTAAAACATAAAACACTGGGTTTTTATTATTTTTAATGTAATGCAGGTCAAACTGAATTTACTAATCTCTGCTTTCTGTTTTGTTAGCATTTCACATACTGTCCTAACTTTGTTGGATTCTGGTTTGTAGCTAATCTTTTCATGGCTGCCTAAGACTTTTGCACACTACCATACATGAACATTAAGTCGACAGTTTGTGAATAAGCCTATCTGGTAGCATGCACACTGAAATGTCTGTCTGGGTGATGAGAGAAAGTATAGGTCTTTTGACATTTGCTTTCTTCTATGCTCTAACCCATGTTGTCTTTTTGTTGTGTCAGCTGTATTTGTCTTACAGTTGTGTGCCTTTTGGTGTTTTATCTGTATTGTTCCCCCTGAGGTGAGAACAACCTCACCTTACCCCTGGGGTCTTCCCTGACCCCAGACCCCCTTCCCCTTCTTCCCCAACCTTTTGATTGTCACCTACTTCCCCTCCCTCTTTGCTTCCTCCCCCGACCCCCAGTATCTCTACTTAAAACCATGTCAGACCATGTATTCATCAGACTGGACTCCAGACTGGACTGCAGACTGGACTAGACTAGACTGGTGACCAGACCAGACTGGTGACACACTGATAACCAAGCTGTGCCCGTGCATGATTGTCTGCATGCACGTGAATAAGACTAGACTCCTGATCCTGCTGATTGACTGCTGATCGACCACGCTGTACCCATACTCTGTATGTGGAAATAAACTCCAGTCAACGCTGAAGCTCCAGTCTCCTGACTCTTCTTGCCGAATTTCTAACAGTGAGTACAAACTGTAGCCATGGAGGGGTGAATTTGGTCAGTAATGATGTTCAGATACGCTATGCTGTTCAGACATTCTTCAGTGGGTATCAGGTGCTCTGATTATCACACAGCAACTACCAGCCTGTACTGTTCAGACTAAACAAAATGACTTTGTGGACTTTCAGCTTGGACCAAATTCTGATCCTTCCATCATCATGATGCAAAAAGAGCTCTGATTCATCTGCCCAGGCTGATTTTTCCACTGCTCAGTGGTTCAGTTTTGATAATCCTGTGCCTACATGTTCTTCAATGGCAAAACTGGTACACAACGTGGTCTTCAGCTGTTGTAGCCCATTTGAGACAAAGTCTAATAAGTGATGCATTCTGAGATGACATTTTGCACACCAGCATTGAATCTGGATGTGATTTGCCTGATTGCGGTTTGTCACTTTTTTCTTTTCACACCATTCATGCAAAACCCTCCCTCAAAGCATGTTGTGTGTAACAAGCCTAGGACAATGCAGCTTGGAAAATGCTAAAATCAGCACACCTACCATCACATTCCTGTAAAAACAACTGCTCATGCTAGAAACACTGGTGCACCTTGTGATGTGGTAAGGCGAGGCCTACCCCATCACCAATGAATACCATCCCTTGCACTGTAAAATATGTGTGTGTATATGGATGTACTTACCTGTGTCTGCCTGTGAAAGGAGAAATAGCAAAAGGGGGACAGCAGGGAGACCTACGTACCTTATCCTTATCGGGAGGATCCACCGATGGGGAGAAAAGGGGGGGGGGGTCTATTCCTCATCTAATATTCTGTCGGGGGAAAAAGAAAATAATTAAGTTGTTATAAGTTAATGGGCCCAGACAATGTATATACCGGTAATGAACTGTTTAACCTAGGTTGACTGTGTATATCACTATTGTTTGTTTCATGTGTAAACCACACTGTTCTGACCTCATGGTGGGGAATGGGATCTCCGAGGGTGGGGCTTTAGACTTAAAACCCGAGGGTTCCTCGGAGAGAGAGGCTACTTCTCCCCATGACTCTGTTTGCCACAGTGGACACTAGCTGCTTGTAGTGACTAATGTAATGGTGTGGGGGAAGTTTTAAAAGTGAGTAGGCATGACTAAGCCTGACGCTTAGTATATATTGTACTTTACCTTCTGTTTATTTTTCGCTTTGTACAGTTTTTGTTTCCTGTTTTCACGTTGTGTAAATAAACTACTTGCTTGTGCACTCTACTTTTGGTCTCACCCTCACAGACCTTACCAGTAAGCCACACGTAAAATCCAAAATCCTTTTCTCGGGGTTTAACATCTTCACACACCTAGTACCTAGTATACCACACACACCACAGTCACATGACTTGTTAGAATCCAAAATGTGTGTTAAGGTGTGGTGTATAGTTAATAAACTGCCAGTTCTTTGTATACTGAAGCATGCACTGATTACACTCAAATACTGGAACGTGTACTTTAAACATATACACCAACCTGGTAGTGCTCAGGGACTACTGATGGGTAGCAAGCCTCCCTTCCAAACATAAGGTAGTACGGTGAGAATTTTTTTGTAATTTGCTTTTTGGTGAGCAGTCCAAACATCACTGCATCAAGATACTCATCCCAAGTGTCTGGCCTCTTTCCCACCAGTTTGCTCAGGGCACTAAAAACAAACCACTTAACTTACTTACAACTACTTACTTGTAATTAGCATTTCCTGAACAAGTATATTATCAAAATAAAATGTATGTTGATACTATGAATTATGTCTAAATGCACTTATGTAGGAACAAAAAAGCTGCTTTGTCCTAACCTCTGAATTGACCCATTCATCCTCTCCACCAAGCCATTTGTTTGAGGATGATATGAAGAGCACAGACTTCTTTTTATGCCCAACTTCTCACAAACTTTCTTGTTGATCTTTTAATAATAAAGCACACAATATAAACAAAGAAACAATTTATATAGACTGCAGTATGTGTCTAATTAACATTCTTTTGCTTTATAAGACTATTTAAACATGACATACAACATTTTATTTTGGGACAGAAAGTCAGTCCAAGGTTACTGCATTGGCAAACTCCCAGCCCTGGTCAGTGAGGATCCTCTTTGGTGGAAGAATTTGACAATGCACTCTGTCACTTCATCTGCACACTTGGACCTCAATGGATAGGCTTGTGGCCATTTAGTGAGGTAGTCAACCAGTACACAAATGTACTAATACCCTCTCTTGGTTGAGACCAGTTTACCAATTAAGTCTATACCAATCAGCTCAAAAGGCTGTGCTACCTTGAAAGACAGATTGAAGAATATCACTACAAGCAGTCTTTGAATTTCATTGCTGGGTGTCAATAGAAACTTTAATGTAATTATGGAAGATGTGAACATGTGGCTGTTAATTTTCAGATAGCATGTTAGCCCCTCATTCTGACAATAACTCAAGTTCAACAAGATGGAAGAGCATAGTTTAGAGCAGTTCTCAACTTCAGTCCTACAGACCCCCCTGCCTTGCAGAGTTGCAACAGTTCCTTGCACCCAAAGCACCTGATCTGAACAAACCACATTTACCTTAATGGGAGTATATTCACCACTTGTTTTATTATGTTCTGGCTGGCCTGATACAACAAACACTCTGACACCTGTACAACAAATTTGTATACATTTTATAAAAACATACTGTAACACCCCTTTACAACTCACTTACATTTTTACAATATACAGTAATGTGCAAAAGTTATTCAGTTTTCAGTGTCAGGAAAAGGCAGTAAACATGTTTAACAGAAATCTTTTAAATTGTTAAAAACTTTCAATACAAAATATGCCTTATTTATTTCTTTGTATTCACATCATGTTTAGTAATACATGAATGTAAATGACAATTAATTAATCACTATGTACCTTTAATTCAGTGTATTCACATGAAAAAATCCAATTAAGATCTGTAGTGACATAACTGTTGGAATCTTCTTCTTCTGAATCCTTTAACTTTGCTGAATGGATCTGTAGAATGCTGAAATGGAAGTTTTGGAATGAACATCTCACTGCAAATATGTTTACTGCACTCCAGACGCACTCAAAGCTCATACAACTGTTGGAGTGCAGGATAATTTTCAACCAGAAAACGTCTTAAGAGATGAAAACGGCTCCCGAATGGTGCAACCGTCTAAGTGTCGGCCCTATCATCAGGAGATCGTGAGTTCGATCCCTGGTGATGCTACAGCCATCCGTAGCATCACCATCCGGCCGAGTGCTGCATGCAGAAGCAGTTGGCGTGGCCTCGGTTTGAATCTAGGGCCGATTGCGGTCCAATTGCTTGACTCACATGTTTAACAGAAATCTTTTAAATTGTTAAAAACTTTCAATACAAAATATGCCTTATTTATTTCTTTATATTCACATCATGTTTAGTAATACATGAATGTGAATGACAATTAATTAATCACTATGTACCTTTAATTCAATGTATTCACATGAAAAAATCCAATTAAGATCTGTAGTGACATAACTGTTGGAATCTTCTTCTTCTGAATCCTTTAACTTTGCTGAATGAATCTGTAGAATGCTGAAATGGAAGTTTTAGAATGAACATCTCACTGCAAATATGTTTACTGCACTCCAGACGCACTCAAAGCTCGTACAACTGTTGGAGTGCAGGATAATTTTCAACCTGAAAACGTCTTAAGAGATGAAAGCAGCTCCCGAATGGTGCAACCGTCTAAGTGTCGGCCCTATCATCAGGAGATCGTGAGTTCGATCCCTGGTGATGCTACAGCCATCCGTAGTATCACCATCTGGCCGAGTGCTTCATGCAGAAGTAGTTGGCGTGGCCTTGGTTTGAATCTAGGGCCGATTGCGGTCCAGTTGCTCGGCTCACATGTTTAACAGAAATCTTTTAAATTGTTAAAAACTTTCAATACAAAATATGCCTTATTTATTTCTTTATATTCACATCATGTTTAGTAATACATGAATGTGAATGACAATTAATTAATCACTATGTACCTTTAATTCAATGTATTCACATGAAAAGGGCCGATTGCGGTCCAATTGCTCGGTTCACATCCAGGCCGAGTACTGTCAGCCAGTATTTATTTGATCAGCCCACGTCCGGCCCAAATGATTGGCCCACATCTGGGCCAAGTACTGCGTGCTGTGATACTCGGCACAGCCTCGGTTTGAATCTAGGCCCAATTCTGGCACAAATGCTCAGCTCACATCCGGGCGGAGTACCGCGAGCTGGTATTTATTTGATCGGCCCACGTCCAGCCCGAATGACTGGCCAGTGTCCAGGCCGTGTATTGCGTGCTGTGACACTTCGCACAGCCTTGGTTTGAATCTAGGTCTGATACCATATGCTGTGATATTCAACAATCCACTGGAGAACCCCTGCTCTGCACATTTGAGTGTTTTCCCTGCTCTAACTCACCCACCTCAAGAAAGGAAAGTTTTGTTAATGAGATGACTAGTTGGGATCAGGTGTGTAAAGAGTAGGGAAAACACGAAGGGGGCAGGGGAGGCTCCAGGACCAGGGCTGGGAAACACTACTTTACACTCTAAAATATAAAATTAAATGACTAGTCACGCTCCCTACTAGAGAATCTTTAGATTGCAAGTGATTTCCAAAGCCATGCCCACGTGCTTTACATTTTAGTAAAAATCAAGCTGTTTCCATTGTTATAGTAGAGTTTTCATTACTCAATTACCCACCAGCCGACTTGAGCTGTACAGAAAACAAGGGCAATTTACTGTTGCCTACCTGCTTTTAAAGGCCCCATAATAGAGCTGGACAGTGACTGCCCACTTTTTAGCAGCTCTGGTTATGAAAGTAAAAATCCCATTAATTTCCTCCACAGACATTTTTTAAAATCCTTTCTCTTTAGTATTTTTATAGATATTATGCTTCTAATATTGTAGACAGTAAGAGTCTTATGCACATATAATGTTTGATGTGCATCATTATAGCTTTAACAGTCCGTTTATTCTGTTTTTGCTATCACGTTTTTTTTAGAAGTCATGGTACAGTTTATTTACCTCCACAAGAATTATATTAATCCTAATATGGCCTTTCTTCTTATTTTACTCATTGATTTGGCACCTAAGGACAAATATAATCACTGAAAGGGAGCCTGAAGGGTGGAGAAAATTTGACTGTCCTCCTTTAAATTTGTAGATTATCAGCTTGTTAAAAAGGGCCGTTGGGGGACTTTAATTTTGCCTTTGAACGACTTGTTCATGTTCAGCCCGCCTACCTGTGCTTTCGGCCAATCGGAGTGCAGCACAGAGCATTCTGGGTTTGTAGGTTGGTCTGTGTTGTTAGATGATAGTGGAGGAAATGCAAGAATTCGTCGAGGTTTTGGGATTGTTTGGCCGTGGGATTTACCCCCTCTTTTCAATGTGTTGTGTGCGTACATTTAAATGTAAGTATGTAAGTTCACTTTGTTCATTTCAAGTTTAGCGTTATCCATTACTTCTAAACGTTTGGTCGGCATAGTTTGGCAGTATGTCTGTATCACTAACTACCTGCATATGCTTATTATGGTATGGTGTGTTGTCTTGCCATTTTTGAATGTATGGTTTGCATACAGTGCTAGAAGTGTACCACAGTGTAAATTTAAGTGTTTAGCGCCATCTGCTGTAACAAGTTCGCCAAAGCTTGAGAAGTTTCAGTCATGACTCAGCTAAAATTATGTACACAGTAATGCGCATATAGAGCGCTTTAAGTTGATCTGCTCAGCGAATTCCTTAAATGATGGTCTTACAGAAGCATTATAGTGTCTGCATTCGTTGTTCCTGGTGTCATATAATATTTTTGTACATATTTTTATGTATGCTATTGTGTATATTTGTTTGTTCTAGAACCACACACACCCACTTTGACACATTAAAGGGAATCAGTTGGATTCAAGTTGGTGGTGGCTCTCTGTAAGGCATTAGAGAAGCGTCCTGACCCGACGCCCTGTAGTGATTCCAAACGTCCCTGAACTGGCCAGCAGTTTAAACCTTTAAGTAATTTTCACAGCTTATCAGCTAACAGAGTAGGCTAGGATACTGAATTAGCAACACATTGACGACGAACAGCCTATTAATTGTAAATTCCCTTCTTTTAATGCCATTTACTTCAACATTGAGGAATTATAGAAAAGGCTTCTAAACGTGGGTTTGGGGAAGTTAAATATTAGTTAAATATGCGTAATTGTAAAGTGATGAGTGAAAGGAGAAGGTGAGAGGATATGCTTTTTGGAGTATGAGCTAACATCACACAATAATAAGGAAGAGAGCTTTTAGTGATATATTGCTGATGTGACTTTAGCGTGCATATTTGAGACATCTGAACAATTAACAAAAACGTAACTTGTGTATTGAGTGTTTGTAGGCTTTGTGATTCCGCTGATTATTAATGTTACCTGTCTACATGGTGAGTTTAAAATAGGCCAGCAGTTTTGAAAAATGAATCACACAAGACTAAATGGGGAATCACAATGAATACTAAAATATTATATTACTGTACTATATAAATAATTATACTAAATATGTATTCTGTTATTGCATTATATTTATATTGTACTTGTAAGTAATTTTGTTAGTTTGTTAGTGCTGAGTGGACCGTGGTGAGATGAAAAACACAACAACATATTTTTTAAATATGCCAGCAACAAGGAATCATATTAATGTTTATTATATTGCCATATTATATAATGAACTGAACTTAACATATATATATATATATATGTGTGTGTATATTTTACTCAGGCTGCTGAGTAGTGATGTTGGCTGGGTGCCGGGAGGTGGAAGAGTAGCGATGTTGGCTGGGAGCTGGGAGGTGGAAGAGTAGCGATGTTGTTTGGGGGATGCTGGATGTTGAAGCTTAGCTACTGTTGTTCCTTTTCACCTTTTTGGATTGGCTCTTGCTTCCAAGATGGCTATCTTTTAGGTGTAGTTTTTTTCTTTCATTTTGTATTGTTGTTGTCTCAATTCTTAACCGTATGAATCTTCTAATGATTTTTTCTTGTACTCCACAGCAAGAGGGAAGCCTGCTGGAGAGTGCCTGAGCTTCTTTCTCCAAGACACTCACTGCGTTGAGAAGTCATATGCTTCTTGGGAGGGATGACAAAGAGTGCCTGCCTTGAACTCTTTTAAGTTCACTAAGATGCTGTATTTTTCAGCTGGACTGTCATCTTTGTGCTGTGTTGCAATTTTGCATTTTTCACAGATGCTTGCAAACTTGACTTTGTGGACGATGTAGCCTGCAAGATGGAAGAGAACACATTTCTCTGTTTTTGTGAGGTCAGTTGCAGCTCTGTTCACTGCCATCAGCTGTTCCACTCTGACTGACGGAGTGATATTTTGCTCCACTGTATCCAGGAAGTCTGCCAAAAAGCTGCTGTCATCTTCCTGGTAGCTCCCAGACCTGATGGTGGTGAGGAACTGCCTCACAGATATGATTCGCAGTGCATGATGGAATTCCACTGGAGTTGGGACAGGATTTTTAGATCTCACACAGCTGGATGTATTTTCAAGGCAGTCTTGTGTGAACCTTGATGTTAACACAAACCTGTGTCCTCGTGTCAGCATCTCCTCCTGTATGGCTAAAACTGATGATGTTGCCATTATTATCCCAGTCTGAACAGGCTTCCAGCCTCCCTTTTGACCAATCTTTATCCCACGGAAAAGATGGACGATGTCTTGGAGGAAGGTGATGGCCTTTTGGTACTCCTTCATCTTGAGCCTGCTCAGGGCTGTAATTGGATGGCGAGATGACATAAGGTCAAACCAATGATCAACTTGCTCCAGGAGCCATGCCGTAGTCATGTAGGACAGAGGGCGGTTTTCTTGCTGCACCATGTATTTCAGCCCAGCACTTGTTGCTTTACTGAATACATTTAGAGCAGGACCAGCCTTCATCTTCTCAAAGTGACTTGGTTCGATGGCTGCAGCTGATAGATGGGGAGCTATTTTTAATGCCATCCCTTCTTGAAAAGTTAGCAAGTCCTTAATAGGAACCACTGAAACCTTGTTAGAAAGGAGCTTCTCTTTGTTTACAATGTCCTCAGGGATTCTTAACACCTGTCCACGGACAAGGGCACTTTTAGATTTTTTACCAGATGTGTTGCTGGATGTGGCACTGAGGTTTTATTGTGGTCAACTCCAAAGGATTTCCACATGGCCTGGTTAGGGCTACCCATGTCGGTGGTGACATTAAGCACATGCAGCCCTATGGATGCTGCCCTCTGTATTATTTCAATTATTATTGGCCTGTACTCTGCTCCATTGGTAGAACTGCCACTGTAATGATATGCCACTACTTGTTTCCACCGTGTTGTGCTTCCCGCCAACATAAACACACAGGCATGTGTTGCTACTCCTGTGTGACCTGGTAAGGTCACGTCACCATACAGTTTGCCAGTAAGCATGTGCAACTCCACACTTGGTGTGATGGCCATTTCATCCAAGGTCAACACACACTCCCTTTCAAGCTCTGTCAATCCGTCTATCTTCAGTTTTAGGAAATCAAAGACCTCTGTCAACACACCAGACTCAAATTTAACACACTGCATCCTTCACTGCAGGGTTCTTATTCCTGGCAGGGGAATCTGCAATTCCTGCAGGGTAATTATTAAGAGTTTTTACTCATTATACCTGTGTCACCCACCTGTAACACTATAGCTGTGATCAGCAGCTATAGGCTCTATATTTACAGGTCCAGTGGTGCATCGTGGCATAGGGGCCCTCCTTTTTTTCATCATGGGGCGATGCACAAAGATGGTGGGAATAGCATCTGCTCTCAGCCTAATCTTGCCCTTTTTGGTCTTGACAAACTGGTCTGCCTCAAAATGTGCCTGCAGAATGATGTGAGTTTACTTCCCACACACAACTCAGTTTTGCCTATTCGCATACACATCAGTAACTAATGCCACTTGTCATACTTTGTTAAACATCAGCAGTAAAAGCTGTGGATGATCACAACTAGCTACCAAAGTAGAAATTAGCATTTCCATAAGATGAATTGTTAAACCAAACAATGTGTTGCTCTTGAAACTAGTATTAGCATCACTAAGATGAGTGAGTTTGTAGCCGGCTAACATGGGAACCCCCGAATACATGGGGGGTATTTTGCGCATCGGGTGTGTCTAACCCTTTCTCCTCTTTTTCTGTATCTCACTCTCTGTTCAGCACAAGTACCACATGGGCGTTCAGTGGAGCCTTAAGACTGCCTGCAATGAGACGGCACCCTCACCCTGTACCAACCCTGCTGCAATTTTTTCACTGTTGCTTATTTTTAATAAACCAAACCTTGTCTCCCAATGGTGTGGTCTTTGTTTGTGAAAAGTGCAAAAGCAGTGTTTAAATATGATTACCTCACACATTTTTTTGCTGTTATAATCTTTAGTAATGGTAAGATTACTCCTGCTGACTTGAGCCAACCATTTTTTTCTCCTTTCCATGTCAGTAGAGAAACTGTACATTTTCACTCCCTTCTCTGAGCGACTGGAGCATCCCCATGCAGCACAGCAAACCATGGTGGAGACTATATGCAAGGACAGCACAGACAAACTGCTTAACATGTTATGCATATCTAATTTATTTAATGAATCCATTGCAGTAAATAAGTGCATGGTAAAAAGACATGATACACAAATTATATGTTTATATGTGTACAAACATATAAAATATGTGTTTTGTGATGTGTTTTAATGTACCCTTTTTAATGGCAGATTACTGCATACGCAAGCCAAAGAGAAATTTTTTTGGCTCCTCACTTCTGTCCTTTCTGAAAACCATAAAGTTTACATTAGTCATCAAGATTATTTATCTTAGTTATCACGGGTTTACCTAAAGCAACATGAATAAAGGATATGTTAGTAGTAGAAAATTAGTCAGATCTGAATTTTAAAACATTCCTTTTTTTTCCCTCACACTAAACATATCAACAAACATTAGGATATGATTGGTCTTGACTACCATACAAGTTTAAGAAAACAATACCCTAGAAAAGAATTAAAGCAATAAACAACAGCAACACGCTATGTAATCATGGCAACAGTAGCCTAAAATATGTCAACAAGGCAAGTAACGCTTCTGTTCACGCTAATCCTTGTGGCCAGTTTTACTTTAAAAAAGCATACTGAAATAACTGCATAAACATGTAAGTGTGCTATATCAATATTGTAAATCAAAACATTTATTGACTATAAATTACGAAAAATCGCAGTTCTGTCTCTCTATGTTTACACGTTCAAATTGCCCGCCAAGAACTTCCTGGAACTATCTGGAGTCTACATGAGTCACGTGACCCTCAAGCATTTTGAACTTCCGTTGACGCTCTCTCTATACGGCTCTGGCTAAACCATACTGTTTAAATCGCCATGGTAACAGAGATCTCTCTGATTGGTGGAGCTCTCTTTAGGACGTATGGGTAATGTATTTGTTTACTAGAATTAAGGGACTAAAACGCGATTTTTCGGAAACGAAGCTGAAAGCGGACTGATTCATGGCTTTAATTGGAGCATACCATTATCTCACAACCTCGTAGCTCAAAGTCTACATTGGCTTGATAAAAATCTAATTCCCTTTGGTGATTATGAATGGGATTTTTGTTTCCACAACCAGACTGTTCTCAGCTCTATAACTTAATGTTTAAACAGTAACAGTGAATAAAACATTATGTGTATATATTATTTAATATTACTTGTTACCTTTTTCTGAACCTGTTTCCCAGGCGAAAACGAGGATAAGAGGATCTTCCTCTCCTGGGCTGGTGCTAGCTTCTTTAGGGTAATGCCCAGTCACTTTAGCCTGCTCTTACTGCATCGAGTCACACTGAAGCGAATACAAGTTCTAAAGCACGTCGGCATTTATTTTCGGTTCATGCACTCAACCTAAACTTAAGGTAAAGTAAAATAAACAGAGGGAAGAGGGAAGAGCTATGTGGTATGCAAAGCTAGCATTACAGAACATAGCAGAGAGAATTAACAGTCAGCTAGTCCCCCTCTAGTTCTGTTGGTTATTTAATAGAAGGAAGGCTGAAGTAATGAACTTTATCGTATGCACCGTAAGGTATACCTTCATGTTGATTTTAAGTAGCTAAAGTAGCTAGGTACCCAGCTAGCTAACATTAACTTCACTGTAAAATGCCTGGGAATACAAAATGGATTTCTGCATTTTTGAACCATTATGGTAATTAGCTAGCGAATCTGGATGTGATAACCCTTATAAATGAATTAGAAACCTTTAAAACTAAGTATTTACAGAAATCGTGCTGCAATGTGTGTGGATAATGCCAACTAGTTATATGCTATTCAAAGGACTTACTAAGTTAACCTTTTAATACAAAGCTTTTAATTAATTTTGCTAATATTAGATCCCTATTAGAAACTGTTTACAGTAATCTAAAGTCATTTTAACTTATGATATAACCATAATTAAACTTACTGAAAATTATGAAGCAGCCTCTCTTGAAAGGGGGAATTCCAATGAAGGTTTGGTCTTATCTGCGTTTTCGCGCCGATAACGCATCATCAGTGATATTTTTTGTATAAGCAGTGATTAAATAACCGTTTCCAAACAGAAATCCTTATTATTTTACCAAATTTTATTAGAATAAAATACAACATTGCAGTATTTGTTTCTTAATAATTCGGTGAGGATATATAATATTACTGCGATTGCAGACAGGCTGAATCTCAAATGGCTCCTTACTCCCTATGTAGTGCACTATATCAGTTAAGAAATTTTGACTTCTTCAATTATGTCCAGTAGGGAACTGTGCACACCTGCCTGAATCCCAACAGGCTCTTTGTAAGACATATTATGCACTGTTTGATTTCAGGAGCCGCTATTTCAAGACCTATGTAGTGCACTATGCAGGCACCTATGAATGCACACCTGGGTCACGTCAATACATACGGGAATCAGCCCGAGCCCCATTTGCAAGCTCTTGGGTTGCTGAGCATCACCCACACTCAGCCCAATTCAAGTTGGCTGACGACGAGTCTCAGCCGATGCTGCCACAGATCAGCCGAGCACGGGCTGAGTCTTCATGCTATCTGGGAGAGGAAGCCTGTGTTAGCCCTCACCCTCCTAGCGTTGATAGTATTGTGTGACTGGGGTAGTTCTGAACTGGAGATGAATAAATTGGGGAGAAAATTGGGTAAAAATCCCAACAAAAAAGAGATGAAAACGTGATATGTGCAATAAAACTAATGTAATGTCAATTTTTAGTTCCAAAACAAAGCAGAATCCTTCAACTTTGGTGAGTGAATGTGTAGAATGCTAAAATCGAAGAGCGTCTCACTGAAAAGGTGTTTGCTATACTCCAGAAGCCCTCATACACTCTTTGTAACAGCTTGAACACAGTACAATTATTTCAATGTGAAAACTTCGTTTTGTGTGAATATGGATTATTGTGAGATGAAGAAGTAATAAATGCAATAAAACTTATCTGATATCACGTTTTAATCAGAAACAATGCTGAATCCTTTATGTTTGATGAATATATCTGTAAAATGTTATTATCCACGGTTTTGGATCACTATCTCAGTGAAAAGTTGTTTAACTGAATGTCCTATAACACGTCTTCATGAGAGAAAAGCAAATACCTCAACCTGGGAGAATGATTGTGTCCAATGCTTAAATCGTCCTCTGGGGACTGAAAACTCTGGAAGCGCCCAAATGCTTTGTAACAGCTAGACTGCAGCACAATGTTATCTCAATGCGTTTTAAATTAATATGGACTATTGTGAGATGAAGAAGTGATACATGCAATCAAACTGATATAATATCACATTTTAATCAGAAACAATGCTGAATCCTTTAACTTTGCTGAATGAATCTGTATAATGCTGAAATGGAAGTTTTAGGATTAATATCTCACTGTATAGGAGCTTACTGCACTCCAGATGCACTCAAAGCTAAAACAACAGCTAGAGCGCAGGATCATATTGTCTCAATGTGAAAAAAACACAATTCCTTAGAACAGGAACTATAATATTGGAGAAGCGAGCTTGGAAGACCAGAGTTTTTCAATGAAAACCTGTCCCTCAGCCATGGTCAAAAGGAAATCCCAGGACCAGACAATTTAGCATTGCAAGAAAAAAGTGGGATGGGAGATTTAAGGCACAAGCCTATAAATCATGCAACAAAGAGCCAACATCTGAGAATAGAGAATATAAAATTTAGATTTTAACTCTGATGCCCAAGCCCAGGGTCTAGTACAAACTAGCACCCTTTACACTGGATATGTAGTTTCTTGTTTTTCAAAGTTACTGGCAGAAGTGCTGTTTTCCATTCTCTATTTTGATAGTCTTTTGCAGCTTTTACATTTTCAATTCACTGTTGCATATTATTTGCAATTAATTACAACAAGTGCAGCATGTTTAGGTATGCTTCTCTCTCCATCACTAGTGACAGCAGTGTTACTAGCTTTGTTTGTAGAAGTTAGTTTCGTGCTTGACGAATAAGATTATACAGAGGTGTGCATCCGGAAGTTAAAAAAGAGCAGTGCTTGTAAGCAGGGCTCAGACTCACCGTTAGAAGCTCATTCTGTGGAGCATGATATGCCTTTCAAAGGTATGTGACTTGCAAAATCTTGATTTGTTAACATTTTCTCTTTAGAATTTTGTACTTATGTTTGTTGATTACTCAGTCAGCAAAAATACGTCAAAAAAGTATACAATTTTTATCTCATAAGAAGTAGTCCCAAGTGTACACTGTAAAATGAAGACAAATAAATAACGTTATGATGCAATGTATGACAGTTGACAACAAATGGAACATGACCTGTTTGGAATCTGTAACACTATAAAAAGTAAATAGCTTAGAATGTATATAAAACAAATACAAAGAATCTATAATTGAAGATCACCGCGACCCAGAAGGATAAGCGGTTTAGATGATGTATGTATGTATGTATAATTGAAGATGTGTTGAAATGAGTTATGTATATTTACATTGCTTCAGCCTAGAAACAAGCAAAAGTCAAAAAGGTTTCATAACTTAATTGTAGAAGTGAGAAGCTGAACAGTTAAAACAAATAAAGACAGTTGAATAGTTTGATGTTATAAACGGAAAAGTGGAAGACATAATAAATCACTGGATGTGGACATTTGAAGAGAATGAGGTATGAAAAGAAGAGCTCTCAGGTTGTAGAGCAAAAGTTGATTTTGTGTATTTACCAAGATAAATGAATCTTTTAAATTACAGATATACAAGGCTTTGACAGCCTAAATGACTAGAAATGTGCAATTTTGCGTTTGAAAGTGTTACCAAATCCAGTGTTCGTTCATTTGTTTATTTATTTATTTATTTATTTATTTATGCCTTCACTCGTTTAAGAGGCCTGACATTTTACGCCTTAGCCACTAGGGATGCAGTTTCTCACTGGCTATTATGTGTCATAATCTAAAACAATATCCCTTTAAGGACCTAGAGCATCATCGTGTAGTAGGCTACAGTTTTTCTCAAAACTACCTATGACACAACCATCGTCATCCTCTTGTATGTGCAGTATACAGCTCCTTAATTTCAGCAAAGGAAAACAAAATGTTTTGTGCTTTTAATAAAAACTGGCTACATCTTTGGTAATTGCACGTCATTTTCTGAGAGGAGGGAGGGCCTTAGGTTGTTTTTGCTAAGTTGCCGAGACTTTTTGTGGAACGATCTAATGATCTTACCATCTTCACATGGATCCTGACCTGTACCAGACTATTGTCAACTATAAAAGAAGGGGGGAATATCCTTCTGGTGTGTCAAAATCAGAAAAATACGAAATCTGCCGTAAAGCCTCCAAGTATGTTGTAGAAGGTGAATCACCCATAGTTAAACTAGTGTTACACAACTCGGAGATTGACATCTCCACCACACACACGTTTATGATGGCCCATCGTCCTTAAAATAACTTTTTAATTGCATACAAATGAATACTGATGTAACACCGCCGTATAATGATGTGGTTCATACACGGATACTCTAATGCTCGTTGTTCATAAACTTGCCTATATCACCCTAGGCCTAAGAGAAATGTTAATTTGTGTAGCATGATAGATGAGCACACATAATGATCGAGCTAGGCCTATCCTGGACGTACCATTAGCATGTAGACAGCTTGTTTACAGTTTGTTTTGAGCATTTAAAAAGCAAACTATCTACAAACTGATTATTAGTAATAAGAAATATATATCTGTATATTCCTTTTTTGATACCTCACAGTAAAAAGTGAATGACTGCATTAAAGTTTGGTCTATTTTCATATACCTACAAGCTCAGTCACCTATGAGCTGTTTTTAAATCTAACTTATTTGATCATTTGTTCCAGGAGGAGTTCTGTATTATATGAAGGGACCATCCAGGTCTATTAAAGTTAAAGTTTTATGTGGTTCTGAGGAGGCCAATGCAGTGTTTTTTGATTTCCATGAAAGCTAAATTGGAGCTCACACTGGCCAGAAAAAAACATGGAATGCAATCTCGAAAAGGTTTTTCTGGCCTGGAATGTCAGCAGACATCGGCAAATGGGTGAGGAAACCTCACAACAGTCTAGAAGTCTGTCTTAACCCAGTGTTATTGTTGGGTAGTTCTGCAGATCAGAGACATTTGTTTTTTGATTAATCACGCTTCACTTAAACATATCCAGAAATATAAGTGTAGGGGTTGATCTATAACCCAATTTCCAAAAAGTTGAGATGCTGTGTAAAATGTAAATAAACTTTTAATGCAATTATGTGCAAATCATTTAAACTCCATATTTAATTGAAAATAGTAAAAAGACAACATATCAAATGCTGAAACTATTGAAATTACTGAGTTTTGTTGTTGCCAAATGTTTTCACTGTGTGACAGATCTGGACTTCAGGCAGGCCAGTTTAGCAGCTGTACTTTTTTACTACAGAGCCATGCTGTTGTAATACATGCAGAATGTGGTTTGGCATTGTCTTGCTGAAAAAATCAAGGCTTTCCCTGAAAAAGACATCATCTGGATGGCAGCATATGTTGCTTCAAAATCTGCATATATCAATTAGCATTAATGGTGCCTTCACAGATGTGTGAGTCACCCATGCCATGTGTAGTAATGCACGCCATACCATCACAGATGCTGACTTTTAATCTGTGTGCGGATTCTTGAACTTGAGTGTGTCAGCAGCTGATCTAGGGAGCACAAAGCCCCCGTCAAATGGTGGAAGTTCAGTTTCTTCCCTATATCATTTCTTTCTCATATAGTTTGTGCACTTCAAATAAACAAATGCTTACACAAAAAGTAACATGGCCCACCAGTATACCAGAACCACAGGCCTGATTTCTGTACATGATTTCTGAGCTTCCATATCTGCGCTCTGCACGTTTATTTCTGCTTATGATGAGAAATTCTAAATTTGGATCATTAGAATACGACCCTTTGTTCCATTGCTGTTTGTTTGTTATTTGATTTTATGATTAGTTTGTGAAATTGTAAAACGAACCTATTTCTTGGTTTTTCCACTGACAATAACAGAACCAGAAATGAGAATCGACCCATTTGCCATTTACTTTCTGTTCATTTGATTTTCATTTTAAGAACTAGTATTGAAAAACGGCAAATGGGTCGATTTCCAGAAGCACAGAAACTCATTAGAACGGTCACAACCACTGAGCATAACCAGACAGCCAACGACTCTGGCCTGGAGTTGGCTGTAAGTCGTTCACACTCGACTCATGGTCACAGTCAGTACACAGCGCTGGCGGGGACCGTGATGGCGTTCACCCTATTTTCCATGACAAGAAGGGCGGGGCCATCTTTGTTTACTTTGTGTTAGAACTTCCGGTGCGACCGCTGTTCCATTGATTATCATTAGACCACAGAGATAAGACATTATGAGTAGTATAATATGCTCAGTTAGAGGGTGTCACAACAACTGGAAGAAGAGGCATATTTCGCTTGAACAGCAGTGTTATGAACACAATAAAAAATGGTCGGAGTGTTGTGGGGCACCATATAACTTACATCCACCGCCTTCCAAAGAAGAGAACCTGCGCCTGTGGTTACGGCGCTAAATTTAAAACATCCACCCAAACGTCCATACGACTGCTCTTACCATTTTGTGGAGGGGAAACCAACACCAGAACATCCTTTCCCAGAGAAATGGCTCGGTTATGAAGCTCCAGTGAAGCGGAAACGTCATGTGCTTGTGGGACTGTCAGGCAAGACACTAACCCAAGCAGCAAAAACATGGAACTGGAAATAAACGCGCACAACTAACACTACGGCAAGAACACGTTGTACGAACTTCATTTCCCGGCATTCCATAATGTATAGACACATTCTTATTCCTACCTCGTCAATATTCGCAGCTTGGTCAAGAGCTCCCCCGCGTCACGTATCGCCGCGGTGGGGTGCCCCCTAGCATCATATTTGGATGTGCAAGGTAGGCTGACAGACTCCTATTACTCTAAACCAAGTCGTACTTTCGACCACCCTGGGACTGTACTGCTACTTAAATTATAAAATGCATTATAAAAATATAGACCCCTTGAAACACACTTTTAAACATTATATATTGCAAAGTATTGTAATTAATGTGTAAAAATCATTGCCATTTTGTGGAAACTAAAGTTAAAGCCAAATAACGTTGGCCAAGTTTCCAAATCCAGAATCGATTGCAGTCCTTTCTTTCTTTCAAACAACCTTTTAGTAATAACAGTGCCCAGCTCTGGGATTATAAATAGTCATACTGCACTTAGATTAAGTACAATATAATCGGAGCGCTTTTTAAAAATAAGGACTTTTTTTTATCAGCCGGACAGTGGCACATTGGACGTGTTAACGTCATTCCCTGCGAAGATCACACGCACATTTCGTCGAGAGCTTCGGTAAGAACACTTAGCTAGCTAGCAATTCACTCTTCAGTCTATATAGGAAACTTTTGTGAAAACTATTCTGAATAAGTCTATTCTTAATTCATTGTTTCTGTCATGTCATGAAAACTAACTACATGTGTATTTACCTGTTTGTCAAGTTGACTCATCCATCGGCTATATTGATGATGCGAATATGCCGCACAGCACAAGGGAGAGGGAGAGGGATATGCACACTAACTTTATTCTTATAGCAACAGCCACCTTGTGGACCATTATGCACAGCATCAACAATCAGTATGATTAGTTTTAACAGCTTTTGTGCAAGTAAACGTAAGTGATATTACTACTCAAACACTGAAGTAATTAAACATTGTCATGCCAGCTAGTTTACACAGGAAAACATTAAAATGTTTAATTTCTGTTTTCTGATGAATGTTCTTGCATGAATCTGTTACATATATAATATATTTTTTATCATTAAAATGGTAGAACGATCATACAGTATAGGGGTGCAACGATTATTCGATTTAGTCGACTAAAATCTACGACCAAATTAGCTGGCAACTAATTTAGTAGTCGATTACTCGATGACTTCATTACCCGTCTTTCTCGCACTCACTAGGAACGTTTTGACATTACAGTTTACTGGAGAGTTAACAACAGCGCGATGGCAGCCTCAAGAACAAAATCCTCAAAAGTGTGGGGCTAAAGTCAGAGGCAAAGGTTGCCAGATGTGCTATTTGTAAAGCCGACCTTAGCTGCTAACAAGCTAGTTAGCTAATGTTAATGTTAAATTCCGTCCTACTTCATGTTGTGAGCTGAACTGTAACATTTTCTGTTTCGAAATGCTGTTCTCTGGAATCGTTAATGGAGTTGGAACAGAAAAGCAAGTAACTACTATTCACAGCGACCCTGTTCACGTTCAAGATAACGTATAGTTTCAACACTGCATCGTCCTCTTAGCGTCGAGGCCACCATTGCGTTAAATTTCGGCGAACACAGGAGAGCGACTGCAAACAGCTTTCTACTCTCCGCGAACGTTTAGCTCCACTCACTAACAGTTTATGGAGGTAGTTCTCCGTGAACACACAGGGTAGCTGGACAAAGGGTTACTGTTGAAATGATGCGTTTACACAAAATCGTTCAAATTTAACTGTTCATAGAGAACAAGTTTGCCACAAACATTCCCCACTTTCCCATCTGCTCCATCAGAGCGCATCTTCTCCTCTGCAGCGGGGAGTATCCACTCTCAGAGGAGATCAGGCCTCTCACAGGAGCACGGAGAGATGCTGACTTTCCTCCGTTTCAATAAAGACCTGTGATTGTAAAATTTAGTTGCAGCAAAGTGTAGACAGGCAGCAGAATGCACAGAGCACAGACTGCACTGTTTAAATTTAACGTTTAAATTTAGATAGATTTTTTTATTTCCTTGATTAAAGGAAGACTGATTATATTGTTATATTTTATTGCTGCTACTTTGCACATCCTTGGTTATAAATTTCAACAGGAAAACAGAGTTTTATTTTTTTTAATCTTTTGTATTAGCAGGAAAGTTCATTAAAACTGAATGGTATTCATATTTATTCTCTTCATTGTTAGCAAATGCATAAAACAACATCAAGCTAAATTTCAAAGCTAATAGCTACATAAAAGTTATTTGGTAATGTAGTGATTCATAATCCAAATAATCAATTATTCGTTTCAGTAGTCAATAGATTATTCGACTATAAAATTAGTCGTTTGTTGCAGCCCTAATACAGTAACATCACTTGAGACAGATGAATACCCTCCTATTCAGCCTCAGTGTAGCCTCACTCACTCATTTTACAAGGAGCGTCTCAGTCAGGACTGCTTGTTGAATGAGGCACAATCAATCAGTCAGAACAGAGAGCATTTATATATGTCAATCTTAAAAACACAGTAACGCAAACAGCCTGTTTAATTTTAAGGGATAAGGGATGTTCAAAAAAGATCACTTAAATTAATGATGACTATTGTTGGTTCATAAACCCTCACAAATATCAAAAGTTAATATGAATATGGGCCCCCTAACTTGAGAGACTGTCTAGCTGTATAACTGTCAAAGTTAAAAAAAAAAAAATCTGATTCTCCATGACACAATTGGTATTTTTTTATCAGAGAAATATAGAGCTTTAAACAAATTACAAATGGCATATGTTGCTGTTGTTGCTAATAATTGTAGTTTTTGATATTTGTTACATGTGTATCAGAAAGTTGATAATGGTTGGAGGCTGTAAATGTAAGTTTTACTGTCTTTAGTCATATATAGTGAGTATGTGCTTTACTGTCTTTTGACACATATGTAGGCATGTAAAATGTGTATTTTGTAGTCAGTTACAATTTGAGTTTTGAGAAAAACATATTGATTTAAGTCTATATTCTGTCATTACAGTAAGTCTTTCATATCTTTTCCCAGTCTGTGCAGTCTATAAATTAGCACTTTTTGGTCTACATATCTGTTTCTCTTCTTGTATAACTAACTATTTGTTCCCTTGTTTCTCTGTCCATTTTTCAGTTTCTTACAATTATGACGTGACCCAAATTTCAGCCTTGTCCAACCTGCCAGACATTGAACCAGGCGAACCGGAAGACTTGCCACAGTTGCTACACTACCCTTAGTTAAAACTGCCCGTATAATGGTAAGCAACAGTGCTCCTTCAAAATTTGTATAAGATAACTAATGAGTTTGTGATTGGTGTGATATGTAATTAAATGGAAGTTGTTGTCTTAATTGATGATTACCCCTTATGTTACCATTTATTTTACATAATTTCATTGTTAATTTAAAAAGAGTTTACATTTCTGGGTTGAAATAATTTCACCTAGTGTTTGCTTTTGTTATCCACCTACAAGACAAACGACAGCTGTTGAATTCTGTGCCATGACCAACCCTACCTTGGCTAATAGGATATTTCCTTTTAATCATTAAAACATTACTGTGCTCAAATAGTAGGTGAACTATACCAAATAACGTGTTATTTCAATGTGTGGTCATCTAAAGGTGCAGTGTTAAAGTGCTTCAAGATAATTTCTCCTTCTATACTTGGCCACTTAAAATCTCAGGTTTATTGCATATTAAAGCATATTATTCAGTAACTACAGGGACTTCAGTGCAAACTGGCTAAGCTATTCTTATGTTATCCCCTTCCACAACCCTCTCTCTCCTCCTCCTCTCTCCACCACCTTTCTCTCTCCTCCTACAGTCCCCATCACCTCTCCCTCTCTTTCACCCCACCGCCTCTCTCTCCGCAACTCCTCACCAACTCTTTGTCTCTTCCAGTTCCCTCCACCCCTGTTAGTCCTCCAGCCCCTACAAGCTTACTGTGTTCCTGCTGCACCTCTCAATATCCAGCCCAAGAGAAAGAGGAAGGGAGTCACACGGAAACAAGAAAATGGGGGTCCGATTTTTTTATTTGTCTTACTCCTTGTATAACCCTGTAAAACTGCATTTATTTGTCCTATACATCTGTAGTATGTGTTATTTGCATATTACTGCTTTATCTCCATTTATATTGAAGGATTTTAGGTATGCTGTCAGGATGTATCCTTTTTATATAATTAATATGGTAGTTAATGAATTAAAATTTCTACTGAAATGCAAGTTAGTTTCTTGTGTATTTTCTCAGGCTATGAGAAGGTACAAGTTTATCCAGTCACCAACACCTTGGAGGTAGCAGCAGCCAGCCAGCTTCGCTACCCACCTCCAGGCAAAGAAACCTATGCACTCAACCTGGTCCCTGTTCCTCGTCCAGTCCCCTCCACCTCTTTTCCTCCTCCACTCCCCACCACCTCTCTGTCTCCTCCTCCGATCCCCGCCACCTCCCTCTCTTCTCCTACAGTCCCCATCACCTCTCCCTCTCTTTCACCCCACCACCTCTCTCTCCGCAACTCCTCACCAACTCTTTGTCTCTTCCAGTTCCCTCCACCCCTGTTAGTCCTCCAGCCCCTACAAGCTTACTGTGTTCCTGCTGCACCTCTCAATATCCAGCCCAAGAGAAAGAGGAAGGGAGTCACACGGAAACAAGAAAATGGGGGTTCGATTTTTTTATTTGTCTTACTCCTTGTATAACCCTGTAAAACTGCATTTATTTGTCCTATACATCTGTAGTATGTGTTATTTGCATATTACTGCTTTATCTCCATTTATATTGAAGGATTTTAGGTATGCTGTCAGGATGTATCCTTTTTATATAATTAATATGGTAGTTAATGAATTAAAATTTCTACTGAAATGCAAGTTAGTTTCTTGTGTATTTTCTCAGGCTATGAGAAGGTACAAGTTTATCCAGTCACTAACACTTTGGAGGTAGCAGCAGCCAGCCAGCTTCGCTACCCACCTCCAGGCAAAGAAACCTATGCACTCAACCTGGTCCCTGTTCCTCGTCCAGTCCCCTCCACCTCTTTTCCTCCTCCACTCCCCACCACCTCTCTGTCTCCTCCTCCGATCCCCGCCACCTCCCTCTCTTCTCCTACAGTCCCCATCACCTCTCCCTCTCTTTCACCCCACCACCTCTCTCTCCGCAACTCCTCACCAACTCTTTGTCTCTTCCAGTTCCCTCCACCCCTGTTAGTCCTCCAGCCCCTACAAGCTTACTGTGTTCCTGCTGCACCTCTCAATATCCAGCCCAAGAGAAAGAGGAAGGGAGTCACACGGAAACAAGAAAATGGGGGTTCGATTTTTTTATTTGTCTTACTCCTTGTATAACCCTGTAAAACTGCATTTATTTGTCCTATACATCTGTAGTATGTGTTATTTGCATATTACTGCTTTATCTCCATTTATATTGAAGGATTTTAGGTATGCTGTCAGGATGTATCCTTTTTATATAATTAATATGGTAGTTAATGAATTAAAATTTCTACTGAAATGCAAGTTAGTTTCTTGTGTATTTTCTCAGGCTATGAGAAGGTACAAGTTTATCCAGTCACTAACACTTTGGAGGTAGCAGCAGCCAGCCAGCTTCGCTACCCACCTCCAGGCAAAGAAACCTATGCACTCAACCTGGTCCCTGTTCCTCGTCCAGTCCCCTCCACCTCTTTTCCTCCTCCACTCCCCACCACCTCTCTGTCTCCTCCTCCGATCCCCACCACCTCCCTCTCTTCTCCTACAGTCCCCATCACCTCTCCCTCTCTTTCACCCCACCACCTCTCTCTCCGCAACTCCTCACCAACTCTTTGTCTCTTCCAGTTCCCTCCACCCCTGTTAGTCCTCCAGCCCCTACAAGCTTACTGTGTTCCTGCTGCACCTCTCAGTATCCAGCCCAAGAGAAAGAGGAAGGGAGTCACACGGAAACAAGAAAATGGGGGTTCGATTTTTTTATTTGTCTTACTCCTTGTATAACCCTGTAAAACTGCATTTATTTGTCCTATACATCTGTAGTATGTGTTATTTGCATATTACTGCTTTATCTCCATTTATATTGAAGGATTTTAGGTATGCTGTCAGGATGTATGCTTTTTATATAATTAATATGGTAGTTAATGAATTAAAATTTCTACTAAATGCAAGTTAGTTTCTTGTGTATTTTCTCAGGCTATGAGAAGGTACAAGTTTATCCAGTCACCAACACTTTGGAGGTAGCAGCAGCCAGCCAGCTTCGCTACCCACCTCCAGGCAAAGAAACCTATGCACTCAACCTGGTCCCTGTTCCTCGTCCAGTCCCCTCCACCTCTTTTCCTCCTCCACTCCCCACCACCTCTCTGTCTCCTCCTCCGATCCCCACCACCTCCCTCTCTTCTCCTACAGTCCCCATCACCTCTCCCTCTCTTTCACCCCACCACCTCTCTCTCCGCAACTCCTCACCAACTCTTTGTCTCTTCCAGTTCCCTCCACCCCTGTTAGTCCTCCAGCCCCTACAAACTTACTGTGTTCCTGCTGCACCTCTCAATATCCAGCCCAAGAGAAAGAGGAAGGGAGTCACACGCAAACAAGAAAATGGGGGTTCGATTTTTTTATTTGTCTTACTCCTTGTATAACCCTGTAAAACTGCATTTATTTGTCCTATACATCTGTAGTATGTGTTATTTGCATATTACTGCTTTATCTCCATTTATATTGAAGGATTTTAGGTATGCTGTCAGGATGTATCCTTTTTATATAATTAATATGGTAGTTAATGAATTAAAATTTCTACTGAAATGCAAGTTAGTTTCTTGTGTATTTTCTCAGGCTATGAGAAGGTACAAGCTTATCCAGTCACCAACACTTTGGAGGTAGCAGCAGCCAGCCAGCTTCGCTACCCACCTCCAGGCAAAGAAACCTATGCGCTCAACCTGGTCCCTGTTCCTCGTCCAGTCCCCTCCACCTCTTTTCCTCCTCCACTTCCCACCACCTCTTTGTCTCCTCTCCACTCCCTACCACCTCTATCTCTCCTCCTGCACTGCCCTCCACCTCTCTCTCTCTTCCACTCCCCACCACCTCTGTCAGTCCTCCAGCTGCAAGCAACTGTGTTCCTGGTCCACCTCTTACTACCCAGCCCAAGAGAAAGAGGAAGAAAGAGACATGAAAACAAGAAAACAGGGTTAGTTTTGTTAGTTCTGATAGGTCTTACTCCCTGTGTAATACTGTAAATATTTGTACAGTAATGTGCATAAGTATGAGCGGTGGTGGATGAAATACACAAATCATGTTCTTGAGTTAGAGATACCCAAGGTAAAATATTACTCAAGTAAAAGTCCTCCCTTTAGACATCCAAAAGTATTTGTCTTCAAATGTACTTAAGTATTGAAAGTAAAAATAAATAAAAGTTTAATTATGACTCTAATGTCCTATTACCATTTTTGTAGCAAGACTCTTGATTCATTAACTCATTTTACGTGAAAATACTCTAGTGTCACTCTTGGTAAACCAATCTTTTAATAGAATATCATTAATTAGCCTGTCACTGATGTCTATTAAAATTATCATAAGCACAAAACACTGAAGGCAAACAATTTCCATTAGGTAGAACCAAGTGGCTATGAAATAACGTTTTGCAAACAGGCACAGTTTCGGTTTAAGATTTATTTGCAACTTAGTTACAAGTTTAAGTTTAGTAAAAAACTTGCTTTAAACACAGGTTCCTTTATTATATTGCATCTGTAGGTCTCTGTTCATAAACATAAACTAGCAAAAACTAATTTACTATAAAATGAAATAGTGTTTGTATAAATTCAGAAAAAAGACATGCCAGTCACAACTGCATATGTGTACATATTTCTATATTGTGGTCTATTTACACAAAGTTAGGTTAGTTCCATCATTTATGTTGGCAATTTTATGCTGCTGCACTGACGTTGAATCATATGCTTGCACTGGATAGGTATGTCCAACAGGTCAAAACAAGCTCAAAACAAAGTGTGTGCTGTACCCTGATTGGTGGGCTTGCTTCACACTTCTTTCGTTTTGACATTACGTTTTTATACACACATAAGCCAGTGGAGTAAAAAGTAAGATATTTGACTTTGAAATGTAGTGGAGTGAAAGTAAAAAGTCATCCAAAATGGAAATACTTAAAGTACAGATACAAGAAAAAACTACTTAAGTACAGTAACAAACTACATTAACTTAGTTTCTTGTCCACCACTGAGTATGAGACTCACCTTCATTTATTAAATTTCTGTTCAAAAGAGTCATTATTTACTTTTCAAGGTCAGGGGGTAAAAAAAACAGGAAACACATTGAACAGAAATTGCACAGGCATCTTTAGTGTGTCCTGCCTTTGTCTTTATTACAGCTTCCAATTTTTTTATTTATTTTTTTATTTTTTTGGGAAACCTGCTTTGAGTTTTTCAAAGAAAGCTGTAGGTATAATTTACCATTTCCTCCTACTTACAATCGAAGTAATCTCAAATACACTGATGTGGTCTAGGTTCTGGCTTGGCCAGATGTCAGGTCTTGTGTCTGACCATGATTGAGTATGGTTGTTAGAAGTACCCATTTAAAAACAACTCCTGTTTTTCACTTATTTTCTTTCAATTTTCCCCTTCCTTATGCAAGCACAGGATTATCTCATTAACATAAGATTATGTTTGATGTAATTTCTTCATCTCCTGATAAATGAATAGCTTGTACTGATTGACTGGGGTTAGAACAAGACAGTAGGTGCAACATTTCTATTAAGAAAAATTATTACTGTTTTCATTGGACACATTTAATTTTAGATGATTAGGTAAGCATTTCATCGATTGTCTTTGGTGCTTTACATTTTAGGGTGCAGAAAATGTAGCAGGCAGAAGCTTTTCTACTTTGAGAAAATACTTGAGAGAAGAATGAATGAGGTGAGATGCAGAACTTGAATTATTGTCTAATTTTCTGAAATAGTGGATGGATCTGATATACAATGACATGCCAAAAGTCAAGGGACAGGAACTGCTATCATGTAGGGCCCCCTCTACCCTGGCGAAGTGCAGCAACTTGATGTGGCATCGATTCCACAAGTGGACAGAAGTCATCTGAAGGGATGTTGAATCATGCCGTCTAGATAGCCACCCACAGCACTATGATATTTGTAGGTGCAGGTTCTCTGGTGTGAATGAACCTCTCCACCACATCCCATAAATGCTCGACTGGGGCAAATGTGCAGGCCACATCATTCATCAGAACTCTCCAGAATGCTCCTTGACCTATTCTGGACAGCTTAGGCCCAATGGCACTGCATTATCCTGCTGGAATATCTCAACATTGTGGAGGTACACGAAGTCCGTGAAGGGCTGCAAATGGTCACCAAGCACTGAAGCGGTCAATGACGTGTTCAGGTTGACCAGTGCGCCCAACCCATCCTGTGAGAACACACCAGTATGGAACCACCACCAGCCTGCACAGTGCCTTGTTAACAACTGGGGTCCATGGCTTCATGGAGTCTGCACCACACACAAACCCTAGCAACCTCACAAGCCCAGGTGAGGCACTGTGTCTGGTGTTAACAGAGGCACTCTGGTGGGTCTTCTGCTCCTATGTCCCATGGAAGCTAAAGAACGCTGCACTGACCTGCGGGATATGCGTGTGGGGCCTTCAGCATTGAATGTGGATGTGATTTCTGCCAGAGTCACTTGTCTGTTTGCACAGACAATTCCAGCCAGATGCTGCCGGTCACGATCGTTAAGCACCTGTGGATGGCCAGTACGCTGTCCACTGTGGGTGTTAAGGCCTTCTATGAGGTATTCCCAGTACACACGTGACATATTCATTATGAAAATTTGACATGGATATAAATAATTATGTAACACAAATCAAGATGTAATAAAACAATTATAGGTTATTTTGGCTAAAATGTGCATGAAGAATGCTAACTTAATAATAAAAGGTGGATTGTATGGACACACAGACCGAATAAATCTTCTGTATCTATGTCAGCTTCTGTAGGTTTTCAGTGAAATGTCTTAAACCATTTTACATTCATTCTGGTTAAGTACTACACTTTATTTCTGTCATCTTGTTGCCTTAATGTAGATCAATAAAGATATTTTGATACCTTGACAGGAATTGTTTATTTTTGTTTAGCTGGCTTATTATTCAAGCATTATTGTTCATAAGTCCTCTGAGGGTAAAAGGACAGCAGAACTACACTGAAATTTACAAACATGATAACAAACTGCTATTCAGCATTGAGAAAGCATCATTAATTAATTATTACCCAAACTGAATTTGATGAGTGTACTACTAGACAAATGAAGTCTAAAATGATCACACAAAGTCCCTACCTACCCCACTGTTATTTAACATTTAAGATTATGCTAAGCTTTTTTACTTTATTTTGTTAAATGTTTTCCAAGATGTTGTTTGCCACTCCAAAAGGCAGACAAGTAGGGTGCTCTTTGAGTATAATTTTGGACTTAGTGATGTCCATGTTTTCTGTGCAAACAATTGCATTCCATTCCAAAGGATCCCTAAGCAGTACTTTTATATTCCCTAAACTCTTGAGCACAGGATGTTGGTTAGGGAACTGCAGTTGATATTTGAACATCCTATAGTCATAATCTAACTTGAACCAACAAGCATCTTCAAGAGATATGTAATGACTGATGGCTCAACTTTCCTGTAACTTCCTGTGAAGTGATAAACCAGTGTTAACTATTCCATATGAAGTTCGAAGTTCCCTCCAACTGAACATTTTAACTCCCTATGTTTTGGAATCACCCTTAAAATGTCTGAATACCCTGTTCAGACCATTGTGCAAGGAACTATAGGGTGACTAGAATGCACAAGGGTTAGATATTATGCCATAAGTGTCTAGACCAGTGGTTCTCAATGCTTAGGGCTCCCCCAGTCCATTTTTGCTTCAACACAACACACAACACATAGGGATGAAGGAAAAAAATGTCGACTGACTGAACTGAGTTGGAGATCCACTGGTTCTCAAACCGGTCCTCAGGGACACCTAGAAAGTCACTAGGACCTTTGGGCCTTGAGCCACCTAATTGGCTTGAGAGTTTGGTTGCTCCATTAACTCTCCCTACCTTTCGGAACCCTCAAACATTTGTTTTGCCAAGTCACGTGATAGGAATGATTTAGAGTTGGATATCCAGGGCTTAGAAGGTCTGATATGTCAGTCGGGCCCTTGCGACCTTCAACATATCTGAGTTTTGCGATCCTGCGACCTTGGTTTCCCTGACTTGGCCTGGGACAATTTTAAATAAACTTATTTTCATCAAATGTGTAAGTGTAAGACCTTACTGGCCCAGTTGGGCCAAGAAAACCACTTTTGACTTTGAGTGCTTGGATCAGTCCAAAAATAGATGTAGAGGCCTCCAGAGACATGCCCCATAAGTGGACGGGAACAGGAAGTAGTTTTCAGGGAGTCTAGAAACACTTGCACAAGTGCACTCAGCTCGACCTCCTGATCTCTGTTGTGGTGTTATCTCACAACCCTAATTTTTGTTGTTAGGGTCAGCTCTCGACAATTACCTATACACCTAGGAGACATATCTCCTTGACCTTTGGGCCTAGAGCCACCAAACTCAGATATGAGTACTCATGGGACAACAAAGTGTTAAGAGTTTGGTAGTTATACTGCCTTGTTTCACCTCACCGGACCTTCCGACATACATTTTGCTGAGGAGCTGCCATAGGCCTGACTTAGAATGGTATGCCCAGGGAACTATCTCCTCGACTCCTTGAACCTTTGGCCCCATGCTCATATCAGTGCTGAAATGAACAATGGGTCCTTTTGGGGTGTAACAGATTACATATCTGAGGCCTGGCCCCCAGGAAGTAGCTTTATGGAGGTCATAGAAACCCAGGACCTGTGCACAAGTGCTCTGCTTGACCTCTGACTCCTTTTGGTGTTATTTTACCATCCTGATCTTGTTTGGTGTTCGGTGTTGGGGACTGATATTACCAAAGCATACCAAAGAGTCTGGTGGCGATCAGATGATGTGAAAAGATCCAAGGCGCTTAGAGCTCACCTGGCACCAGAGCACCCAGTAGTAGAGCAGCACTGGCTGTCTTCATAATGAACATCTTCGTGCTAAAGTCTATGGGAAAATTAGGGTCCCAGATCAAATGGTGATGTGACAAAGTTAATGGAATTTTGTACGGAATGTTGCTAAAAGCCCTAACCTCTCCTTTAAAAACTTAAAAACAACACCATATTGTTCCATTACATTTCAGACACAGGCTAATGGATAAAGTAGTTAATACATTTTATTTATCTTTAAATATTTAAGTAGTTAATATATAATTTCTAACCGTATTCACATAGGAATCACAAAACCTACATAATTTTACCTTTCTACATAAGCTTCTGGTTGATTTAAGCCTTACTGTGGGTATATGTCTCTATTTATCACAGAGAATCAACTATGCAGCGTTGCATGACTGTATGAGCAATTTCATTTTGTTCACCATGTACTATGCTGGTATGATAAACTGCATGTTCTTTTGAAGGTGGAGGATTGTTGGGTCCACAATGACAGGAAAAACATATGCATTTACATATGCATATAAACTAAAAAATATGTTGATCTTTTTACTGAGTAAATCAGATGTTTGATCTGTAATGCAAAATCCTCTCACTTGTTCCACAATTGCATCTTACTGTTTGGAGATAAATGAAGAGTCATAGAACTACATTTTAGTTTAATTAAGAATGGAACTGACAATACACCAATTTCACAATGTTCCAGAAAGGTGGCAACATTCTTACCAAAAGTTATGATCTAACAGAAAAAAATGATTAATCTAATTAACCATAATATAAACTGTCTCTCAACAGTAGAGGAAAAATGAGTCAGTCAGACAGGAAGCTTAGAAGTCAAGGCCTACACCTATTCCATATCTCACTGCTCTGTTTTCTACATGCCATAAATTTCATCTATAGTAATATATACTACACATGAATTTGCGTGTACACACGTTTAAAAGATGGTCCTTTAAAGGTTAAAGGGTTCATTGCATTGTGAAAGAGTTCTTTAGATTGTTGGAAAATGTGCTATAGATGGTTCTTTAAAGAACTTTTAGAAAAGGGTTCTATATAGTACCAAAAAGGGTTTTTCTTTTGTTACCTTCTTTTGTTAGATGGACTCCAAGCAGGCCAGCTTGATCTCCCACTGGAAGCTTTAGGAGCACAGGTAGTAGCACAGGAGCCACCAGCAGCAGTAGAGGTGGGAGTGCCGGCAGCAGTGGAGATGGGAGTCTCGGGAGCATCACAGGGGCGGCCACCAGCAGCAGTGGAGGTGGGAGTCTCTGCAGCATCACAGGGGTGGCCACCAGCAGCAGTGGAGGTGGGAGTCTCGGCAGCATCACAGGGGCGGCCACCGGCAGCAGTGGAGGTGGGAGTCTCGGCAGCATCACAGGGGCGGCCACCGGCAGCAGTGGAGGTGGGAGTCTCGGCAGCATCACAGGGGCGGCCACCGGCAGCAGTGGAGGTGGGAGTCTCTGCAGAATCACAGGGGCGGCCACCAGCAGCAGTGGAGGTGGGAGTCTCGGCAGCATCACAGGGGCGGCCACCAGCAGCAGTGGAGGTGGGAGTCTCGGTAGCATCACAGGGGCGGCCACCAGCAGCAGTGGAGGTGGGAGTCTCGGCAGAATCACAGGGGCGGCCACCAGCAGCAGTGGAGGTGGGAGTATCTGCAGCATCACAGGGGCGACCACCAGCAGCAGTGGAGGTGGGAGTCTCTGCAGAATCACAGGGGCGGCCACCAGCAGCAGTGGAGGTGGGAGTCCCGGCAGCAGTGGAGATGGGAGTCTCGGCAGCATCACAGGGGCGGCCACCAGCAGCAGTGGAGGTGGGAGTCTTAGCAGCAAGAAGGCTGTCAGCAACAGTGGAAGTTGGAGTCTCAGTAGTAGCACAGGGGCCCCCAGAAAAAGTGGAGATGGCAGTGTCGGCAGCAGCAGCAAAAAGGCCACCAACAGCAGTGGACGTAGGAGTCTCAGCAGCAGCACACAAGCTCGCAGCATCACAGGGGCGGCCACCAGCAGCAGTGGAGGTGGGAGTCTCGGCAGCATCACAGGGGCGGCCACCAGCAGCAGTGGAGGTGGGAGTCTCGGCAGCATCACAGGGGCGGCCACCGGCAGCAGTGGAGGTGGGAGTCTCGGCAGAATCACAGGGGCGGTCACCAGCAGCAGTGGAGGTGGGAGTCTTAGCAGCAAGAAGGCTGTCAGCAACAGTGGAAGTTGGAGTCTCAGTAGTAGCACAGGGGCCTCCAGAAAAAGTGGAGATGGCAGTGTCGGCAGCAGCAGCAAAAAGGCCACCAACAGCAGTGGACGTAGGAGTCTCAGCAGCAGCACACAAGCTCGCAGCATCACGGGGCGGCCACCAGCAGCAGTGGAGGTGGGAGTCTCGGTAGCATCACAGGGGCGGCCACCAGCAGCAGTGGAGGTGGGAGTCTCTGCAGCATCACAGGGGCGGCCACCGGCAGCAGTGGAGGTGGGAGTCTCGGCAGAATCACAGGGGCGGCCACCAGCAGCAGTGGAGGTGGGAGTCTCTGCAGCAAGAAGGCTGTCAGCAGCAGTGGAAGTTGGAGTCTCAGTAGTAGCACAGGGGTCTCCAGAAAAAGTGGAGATGGCAGTGTCGGCAGCATCACAGGGGCGGCCACCAACAGCAGTGGACGTAGGAGTCTCAGCAGCAGCACACAAGCTAGCAGCATAGGGGCCACCAACAGCAGTGGAGGTGGGAGCCTCAGTAGCAGTACACAAGCCAGCAGCACAGGGGCCGCCAGCAGCAGTGAAGGGGCCAGCTCCAGGAGCACTCCCAGGTCTAGTGGCTAGTACTGTTAAATTAGTTTATGTGGCTGGGTTTTATTTTTAATTCATAAGGCTGTACCTAGAAAGTTGTTCATTCAGAATCCATGGCAGCATCTGTAAGCCATAGGTAGTCTCCATAGGTAGTGTTTTCACTCTGCTAGTCAAAATTCCATGCCAGTCTAACCAGTCACCTAGTGCTTTCTAAGAATCCACGGTAGGTTGAAAAAGTATTCATATGCTTGAATTACTGTTGGTTGTGTCCACCTTGGTGGATACAACCGTGACAAGAGATATGTGTATACAGGCAGTATTAAGTGGTGTATTTACAGTTTTATTATCCATAAAACTGAATACATTTGAAACTGGTTTGTTGATTAAATTGACAGATCATATGCACTTATAGCAATCATTGTAGCTTTCATGCCATACAGCTCCTATTAAAGGCCTTAACAATTTGTGTTTTGTAGATGTTCATGTTAGTGTGAATAGGATGTTCAAGTTAAACTGTAATGGAACTTTAGAGGTTTCTAAGGTTTTCTTATGCTGTGTTTTTCCCTTTTTTGTAATAGAAAAAATAGTAGCGCCAGGCTGTCCAACTTCTGGAAAGAGGCCCAAAAAGCAAACAAAAAAAGGTATGTTACGTCTAAATTCATATTCTTTAATCGATGGTAATCAAGTTAACATCTATATAAATAATAGTGAGTAATTCATATTAACTAATACAATAAAAATAAATAAAATAAAGTTTGATGCTAAGCTGATGCTGATCAAAGATGGTTCCATGAACAATGGCTCCATAAATGACCGTTGAAAGGTTTTTAATAGCATGACACTATTGGAGTATTTTACCCCACTGTTTAATTTTCCGAAACACTGAAGAAAATTTATTTCTATCTGTTCCTGTCTGAGTTACACTTTCTTAAACCAGTAGTTCTTTGTGTTTTAGCCACACACCCTTCATCTTGACTCACCCTAAAACAGTGTTTCTCAACTCTGGTCCTGGAGGCCGCTTGTGCTGTACTTTTTACTGTTTTACCTGCCGATCTGATATCTGATCGAACTAATCAGCTCCTGAACAGCCCATTATTGTGTTAAAGCAGAAGGAAAAGCACTAAAATTGGCAGAGAAGTGGTCTGCCAGGAACAGGGTAGAAAAACACTGCCCTAAAACACTTAGACCGAGCTGAACTAAGCTATGTAAATTTTTTTTTTTAATGCACCTGGTAGCCGCTTGGCTCAGGTGTCCATACTGTGGGCAAGCCATGCCAATAAGAGACTTGGCTTGAGATACCCCAACAGAACCACTGCCTTAAACAATGTAATGGCCTATAAATATCAGAAATTGTTAGATTGTTGAAGCTACTGTTTATAGTAACAGTGTAAGTGTACAATGTATTTCACAAAACATTTTTGTACCTCACCTAAAACAAATGTGTTCAAAGAGATAATTCAAAGCTAATGTTCAAGGATAATGCTAATGCAGTGTTAACAGATTGCATAATTAAAAGCATGCATGAGTGGTGATGTTTTTATTTTCTTGGATTGTAACCAACTCCTTGTGTTTTTAAATGGTTGTACAGTAGCATGAAAACTATTTTAGGTTACCATAGCATGAAAATGTCAAACAATAACACTAATATCCAGGTGAGTTTGAGTTCTGAAGGAGTTGTAGTGTGCATAACTAGTGGTCTGACATCTCATAAATGCTGAAAAGGACAAGAAAGAGAGCTACTGTGAGTTATTTTCATAAACAGTTCCTTTTTTTTTTTTAAAGAATCAAACCGCAAAACCAGGGAACTTTAATGGAAACTCTGGTCCTCTTTAGCATTGACAAGATCTCAGACTTGTTGTTTGTTGTTGTTGTTCACATCACAATTGCTCACCTCCAACCTCACCTAGGAAATGTTTTGGGTTATGTATTTATTTGTTATTTATCATACATTTGACCCCATGGTAAAGGGTCACTGTTCATTAAATTGTTTTTGTTCAAAATATACTTTTATGGAGCATTGTATTTCCCTATATTGTATTATATAGTTTTTATCATTGTTCATTCTCTTTGTCATAGTTGTTAACAGTCTGTGTGCAGGCTGCTATGTTCAGTATGTTACATGTCATACATATGTGCACTCACCAAATTCGAATCTAATTCCTTGTATGTGTGACATACTTGGTGAAATAAAGTGATTCTGATTCTTTATAGCAGTAAGCCTCTCAAGTCTGCATTATATCATTTTGGACAGGGGGTTTTAACTATGTTGTGGGTGTGCCTAGCATTGCCAGGCTTTATCCTGAGTGTAGTACCTTATATATGATCTTTGCTGGTCTGTTTTTACTCTCTATACTTCTTGTTCAACTGTGACTGTTTACATACAATAAGCCTTGAGGTCTTTACCATACAGCAGAACACAAAGTGATCTAGGGTTGTTTTGTTTCTTATAATAAGATCTCAAAACAAACTACAAACCAGCCTGCATCTGAGAGCTCCCCGAAAGGTGGTCTGAGTTTGGTTGCTTTTTAGGACCCATTAGAGGGGTGTGAGCTCATTTGACATTCACATAGTTTTCACACTTGGGCCAGTGCAGTGTTTCAAGTGGATTCAGACTGTGAGTAATGTTTTTTCTGTTATTATATGCACACACAAAGCAAACGCAGACTCTCAATGGTCTCAAAAACCAGTCGAGCTTGGGACACCTTGAGGTGCTCCCCCTACAATTCTTTGATGGTTTGCTTTGTGGTCCAGTTGTTTTGTACGTTAGGAAAACAAAACAAGTCCCTTCTGCTTGCCCTTTGTAGGTAAGGAACCTTGAAGCGTACATACACAGCTGTGGTCGTGTAGTACTTTAGCAGAGATTCTCAAAGCTGTCCTTGAGGCCTCCCAGATGGTCCACAATTTTACTTCAACCTTTACTTTCAACACACAAGAGTGGAGCAAAAATGTCTGCACCAGTTTTAAAAACGCCTCTGGAGCAGTAAAAACTTATTAGCACAACAGATGATGTGGCTTTCTGTGATGTTGCCAAGAGAAGGCAGCACTGGTGTAATAGCAATAATCTACGAGAACCCTGTGATTTTACCATGGTTAAAAGGCAATGCTAGGCATGCACAGAACAGTGTATTGAAATCGCTGTAATGCAGATTTGAGTAGCTTCTTGCTACAATTTTTTTAATAAAAAAAGATAAAAAATGATTGCATGAACAAAGATAAGGGTGTAATAGGTTTATTAACTTGACTGTTGGAGTATTTTATCGTGGTTTCGAATGTGATGCCGCAAATCTGTTATATGATGAACCGCGTTGCCATACTTCATTGTTGGGTGAGGTCTGAGTTCTAAGGGAGTTGTGGTGTGAACGAGAAGTGGTTTGAGATCTAATCAGTGGTAGAGTACACTGGTTTCTTTTCAGGCTCACTTTAATAGAGCAGTTCAGTAAATTTGAAAAGAACTCCATTTAAAAATAAGGGTGGATGATATATCAAATATTATGTTGCACACCTTTTAAAGTTGGAAAAGACAAAACGCATAGCTGCAGTACCAATGTTGCTCTTGTGGCTCATGGCAGTTTTGATTTGCAGTGGTTGTTTTTCAATTTGTCAGACATGCACTTTTCTACTTTCAAATTAAATTCCCACAGATTTGCATGCAGTGCATTCAGAAAGTGTTCAGACCCCTTCATGTTCTCCTCATTTAGTTACATTAGTATTACTCTTAAATGGATTAAACTAATTTTTTCTTATCTATCTGCCAAAAAATTGATGATCATTACTCATCCTGCTTCTACAACTTGATTAATTCAGCTGTGGTAAATTCAGTTTATTGGACCTGATTTGGAAATTTGCACATCCTGTATACAGCCACACATCTAACAGTGCATGTGAGAGGGCTTGTTGTAAACAGGATTAAGACACAACAAACTACTGAGTAAAGGGTCTACTTGAATCTGATTAAATTTAATATTTCTGTAATATTTTTATAGCCTATGTGAAAACCTATTTATGTTTTTTGAAATTATTTTAATATTTTTGCAGATTGATGAGAAAGAAAATGAGTTTAATCTATTTTAGAGGCTAAAGGCTATGACACACAGTAAAGAAAAAAGGGTCTGAATACTTGTTGAAAGCACCTTAGCAACATACTGGTAGCAAAAGCTGATTAACATAAGTAACATTCAGGATTTGCACATCTACCATGTGTCCTATGTGTTCAAGGATTTCCATTCTTAAACTTGCATGTGCTTTAATCGCAAAGCCTGGAGGGAAGTTCAAAACATTTATCTATTGTTACTTACTGACACTATCTTTTATGACTATTTTTGCTTGCTGATGTGGGTCACATTCTGTGTCCTTTTTTATTTAAAAGAGCAGCTCAAAATGTGAACTTGGTTCTTTTTTTTTATTTCCCCCAGATGATGCTGAGAATGGTGACTATGTTGCTGCAACAAAGCAGCAAAGGACACTCAAAAGTAAAAAAGGTTGGTCTTAAGAAAGAGACTGTGGCAAATTTTGGCTATATACAGTGGTTCTTTACAAATTTGAGGGAACACATTCCTAGCTCATATTTGTTAAAAGGATGTTAGGTTAGGGTTTACATACAAGTTTAGAATCTGCTGCTGTGAGTAATTTACAATGTCTAATGTCTCTTTTTTTTTTTTATGAAAAGTTATTTCACATAACTTGAACGAAACATGCACTTATATTATGCGTATTACAAGTTGTTTTTTTTTTAATTATTCTATTTGCTTGTTTTTGGAATGCTTGCACACAGTGAAAGGAAGTCAGGAATTTTACCCTGTGAAGAGAGTAGTCAGATGCAAAATCGTTAAGGTTAACCCCCACACAAAAACATCATAGCACTTCTTCATCAGAAAATAAAAACTGTATTTTGCTCATCTCACAATAAGAAAAATCACCAGGTCTATAAAGCCACCCTTTGGGTTAAAGGCTTGATTATGTTCTTGTAGAAAGAATAGTGTTCAAAACCAAAAAAATTACTTATTGTGACTGAATCTGCAGAGGAAACTGAAAAAGTCTCACTTTTGTTTTAGGGCCAAATGAAACAGGTAGAATGGGAACCTTGCTCACTATGGTATGTACGTATGCAACTTGGAGCCAGTGGTCTATAAGTCAGGGTATTTGTATTGACGTTTAATGAAGCTATTGGTTGATTGTATTTAAAAATTAAAAAGTAAAGTTTGTTCAGGCAGCTGTTTCATAGTAACTGGTCATTCCTCATTGATCATTACATCACACATTCATTGCCTAGTTAACCATAGAGAAGCTTGTACATCTGCCATTAACATTGTGTGTCGTGTTTCATGTGTCATGATGTGTGTGTGTGTGTGTGTGTGTGTATACATATACACACACACACACACACATATATATCATGTTTTTCAGTTTTTGACATATTTTGAAAAGGCTTGTTGCCCTTTACATTGTTTTTAAATTTCATGAAAAATGAACCAAAAGAAATGGTCAAAAATGACTTGGAAAAAATTCTGGTTCCATTGACTTACATTAAAAGTAAAGTATGTTTTTTCAAGTTACCGTTTTGGAGATACGAAGTTTTCTTCCGACAACAAAAAGAAGTGGCCATTGGACTGGGTGCTCGACACAGACAATTGTTGATTTCTTTCATTCTTTTGTTAAATTCATACATGTTTGGAAGCCTTCTGTGATATTATGTTACAATATTAATTTTTATTTTTTATTTTTAATAAAAATGTAGTTTTAATAAAGTGATCCACCTTCTGTTGCAAAAAATCTGTTTTAAAATGTCTTTTTTTAAATGTATGCATTAGTTGCACCACTTCACCACAACATGTGTGCATTACTGTTAACAATTAATCTTTTAATACTTTTTTACTCTGTTTGTACTCAGCATTTTTGTTTGTTTCATTTTCTACTAATAACACAGTTATAGTACTATACACCCCATAATTGAAGCTGAAGTGAGAGAGGTACTGAACACCTGTGTTTTGAGTGAAATTTGAGAGCAAAATTTGGAAGAACTTGCCTAAACTTTCAGAGAGGTCATAATTTATTTAATGGTTATGCATGAAAGCTTACATCTTGACCAAATGTGTGTGTAATTCACAGATTCCCAACTGTTTTTCCCAAATGTGTCTTAAGCTATATATATATATATATATATATATATATATATATATATATATATATATATAATATGTATTATGCTTTACAAACAAATAAATGTATACTAATTGCAATATACAACTTTAGTAGAACTTCTTAGTATGATGTTTTGGATGCATTCCTGGATGACCCCACCCTGCACGTTTTACTGTTTTCCTTGCTCTAATACAGGTATGTTTGAACCAGGATTGGGAATCTGCTGATTTTCCAACATTTAATGAAGTTTGCTTGCTAAATTTTAATATATACGTACAAAAACAGCTTCTTCTGTCCTGAAATAAAGTTGTTTGGTTATAAATGCTACCGGGAGGGCACTATAGCACCCTTGGGAGTGTGAGGGTAGTAAAACCTATGTGCTTACCATGGAGAATCCACTCACTAGGCCTGAGCAGTTCACTCTGCAACTCGGTCCTAGACTTCCTGAGCAACAGGCCTCAGACAGTCAGGAACAGGCCATCCCACTCCATCACCCTGAACAATGCAGTCTCTGTGGCTATTCATTACAATATCCAATGTTTGAAATCTGTGAACTAAAGGGACCATTCCAGTTTCATGTATTTTGACTATGGTAACTGTTACACCGGCTACATAGGGGGCTGCGGCAGCTTAGTGGTTAGAGTTCTCAGTGTTTGATTACAGAGTTCTGGGCCTGGTCTGCTGAGTTGCTGCTGTTGGGCCTTCGAGCAAGGCACTCAACCTTTTCTGCTCCAGGGGCACTGTATCATGACTGAATGAAAAGAATTTCATTGTACTGTGTAAGTTGAATTACAATAAAGGTACTTACCATAATGAACAGTTCCAGTTTCATGTATTTTGACTTTGGTACTATAGTAAACTACGATGAAGGGCAACTAAAAAATTGGGTACTAATTAAGTAAGATTGTAAACCATGTCAGAAAATCAAACAGTAGCCTGTCCAGCATCCATGACAAAAAATTAGGCAGGGACACTACATACACATACATAGATTTACCACAAAAGATTCAGAGATTGTATGAGCATATAATTCATATTCATAATAAAATATTTGGCAGTAAAAAGAGACCTGTGGCTTCAGAAAAAGCCTGTGGCTATAGCCCAATAGCCAGACCCTAAAAACTCTAAACTTTGGGCTGAGCATCACTGCCTGGTATCATAGAGAAAATCCTGACTTCCAAAATCACCGTCTGGTATCACATAGAGCATCTAGACCTGTAGCATCACTGTCTGGTATCACAGAGAGCATTCTGACATTCAGCATCACTGTCTGGTATCACAGAGCATCCAGACCTGTAGCATCACTGTCTGGTATCACCTGAGGCATCACATGATTAAGGCGCTAGAGAGGCTGGTCCTTGCCCATCTCCGTCCTCTGGTGAGCTCATCTATAGACCCATTTCAATTCGCCTGTGAAACTGGCATTGGAGTGTATGATGCAATCATCTACCTCCTACAGAGCTCTTTCTCACCTGGAGAAGCCTGAGAGCACTGTGAGAGTTATGTTCTTTGATTTCTCCAGTGCTTTTAACACCATACAGCCTGGGCTCCTGAGGAAAAAGCTGGACAACACAGGGGTGGATCACCACCTATCAAACTGGATTCTAGACTATCTCTGACCACAGTATGTGAGAGCATGGGACTATGTGTCTGACATGGTGTTCAGCAGCACAGGGGCCCCATAGGGAACTGTCCTGGCGTTATTCCTTTTCACACTGTACACTGCAGACAAGTCACCAAACTGCCATCTACAGTTCTTTGATGACTCAGTAAACACAGACTCATTACAGATGAGGACGACAGAGAGTACAGAGAACAGGACTGATAAGTTGAATTACAATAAAGGTACTTGACATGACCTTCAGCATCATTGTTTGGTAACATAGTGAACATCCTAACCAGTTGTATCAATACAGTGTGTCATTATATTATTATACTGTTTGTACTTTATGGAATTGTACTTATTAACTGTTGTACTTCTGTCACTATATCTGCTGTTGATCTGTGTTACATTTAGCATGTTCCAGAGAAACAGTTTTCTCTGAACACATAACTGCGAGGAGAAGGAATGACAAACATTGACTTAGCTTGAAGTGGAGAAAAGGCCTAGACTAACCTCACCCAACTGACCACACAGTTCTTCATCCGTTTTGTATTCCTGTTTGCAATGCATTTAAGATATTCCCATCAAGAACTAGCTTGTTCAGCAAACAACATGTCTGTCACAAACAACAGCAATACAGCATGGATCTTATGTATGGTGCAATGAGTACACCTGTGCAAAAGTAGAGTGTCTGACGTTTTGGAGAGGTGATGATTGTCACTATAATGACTGTACATGTATTCCAGAAATCATTACAAGTTGTAATACTAAAAGATAAAGAACAATTTGCATTTAGAGGGCATTACAGTAATGTGCAATAGTTTAGTTTATGGTCTTTTTATTGACTTTTTGTACTGAATAGTTTACACGCCTGGAAATTATGCACATATGTACACACAAAACTGATGAGACCATTATGAAAGAAAAGTCCTTATGCTGTGGTGCTGAAATTCATTAACATCTCATTTATTAGAGCATTCCTGCACAAAGGAACTACACAGCAAATCAATACTGAACTATGAAAAACTACTTGAAATAAAAGGGAAAAAAAGACATTCTCAAGGCTTAAACTGTCATTCTGGATGTAAAATACACCAATTTTAAATTTTAAGTAATCATTTTAAACATCACAACACAATCAAAGAATATAATACAGCCTACGGGTAAATAAAATTTAGATGGTGGAGTTTTCCTGTAAGCCTTGTAAGTCATGTAAACAAGACAATAAATATGGACAAAACACCATACAAACCAACGTCCAATAAAATATACAAACATACTGTAATCACAGGAATGATTTCTGGTGCTAAGACCCTCTGACTAATATCAGACAATGCAAACAGAATAAAATGTCCTGTGCAAAAAAAGTACATTTCAATGTCTTGTGTAGTGGGCGGCATACATGTAGTGCAACAAATGAAAGCGAAGTGTAGGGCTTTTGTAGCAGTTCAGTCTAAATGTTTAAAAGTCCATCATACAGAACTTTCTAGGAGTCTGTCTGCAGGAAGAAACTGTGAGTCTACAGGACTTGATGGGAGGGGTGTAAACAGTTCAGGCAAAGTGAACAAAGTGAAGCAGTGCACAGTTGAACAAGATTGCGTTTCCCCAACTCTGTTATGCAAAAATATACATAAATATAACATAAAACGCAACTGCACAGACACACTAGATAGCACAAACGGACATAAAACATACAAATGGAGAAAGAAAAAAAAATAGATATATATATGAAATGCATGGAAAGGGATGAAGAGGTTGCATCTGCTGGACACGAGGGTAAGATTAACTCAGTTTTGCCGTTTCACAGAATAGGTCAGTACTGTTTCGTCTTGTTTGTGAATGTTTGTGATAGCAACTGATTAGCTTCACAACAGCAACTGTAGTGTCAAGATTGCTAACCCACAACCAAGCTAACTTTAGCTAACATTACATTACTTGCTGTGTCATTGTTCACTCTGACATTTTATCATGGTATTTGGCCTCAACAATGTGTGTCCATGAATTTGGGGGGCAGAGTTTCTGAAAGAGCACTAAAGGAAGGGGTGTGTTTGTTTTGCTGTTGCATTCTCCAGAATTGTATAGTGCTTCTTTAAGTCAATATTCTGCTCAGTTTTAATGACTCCATTTGACTAAAAGTTCTCCTAAGAAACTTTATGCTTTACATTTTTATGCTTATTGAAAAAGAAAAAAAAAAAGTTCATGGCTTTCTCATGTTGGACACCTGAACAAAGATATGGAGGGCTGAAACATTACTGGAATTCAAACTCGTGATCCGTCTCTCCCCTGATGATCAGGCAGTTGAACCACTCTGAAGCCAAAATTTACAGACAAACAATGAAAAGGTTAAAAATGTTTGATTTATTTAATTTAACGGTTTTCAAAACTGCTAAATAATTAAGATGTAAACAAAGTCATTTAAAGTCATTTCAGAGTGAAAATGCTCTCCTCTAGAGAACCTTAGCTTCTTTACAGTGGTGGTGATAGGAACCAGAGACATGTCTACATCGTAAATATAGCCATTTTATTCACTATGCAAAATGACTAATGTTACTTGAGTTTTTATATATAATGTTGATAACGGTGGAAAATCTGAAAAAGTAGTTTTCTTTTGTGGAATATTTTGCTATACAACAACCTGCATGTATCTCTCCACAAGGAATGGAGAAAGAAAAAACAAAAAAACTAAACAAAACAAAAAAAAAACAAAAAAAAAAATTGTAGGCCGAAAGCTTCTCAAAACCTTTACAAAACAAATGTCAGACATTGTTCACATGTTCCTGGCCTTTTTATGTAATAATTGGCATGAAACCTGGTTCCTATCACCACCACTGTGAACAATTCTGTTTCGGTAATTATTTTTAAAACAGAGAATTACTTTCTTTAGTTGCTACATCTTAGCAACCAAACCACGCAAACACTCAAAATAAACGAATAAAAAAAAAATTCTTTTACGCAACTTCATGGCTTCTGAGTGCTATGACTGTCTAATTACCAGATTATTAGATCATGAGTTTAAATCCCAGTGATGCTTCAGCCCTTCAAGATCAGGACTCTGTCAGTCTTATTCCAGTCCATACTCCAACAGCCTATCCACTCTGCTTCCATTTTAAATTAAAATTTCAAGTTGAGCTGACACAGTGTAGGGATTTGTGTGTGAAACTCAGAATTATTAGATGTCTTCCAAGTCGCTGTCATCCGAGGTATCAGATGGAAGCATATTGTGCTCCTCCCCTGGTGTCTCCTGAGGACCATCTTCAGACAACAGCAAAGCATTTGGTCCTAAAGCCATGCTGTACCTTGATGAAACAATCTTGATTTTCTGCTCAACGTCTGCAAGCCTCTCTTGAAGATGGTACAGTAGCCCACACTGCCCCTCCTCAGTTAAGGTTAAAATGCCTACAAAGAAAGAAAGAATGAATAAATAAATAAATAAATACATACATACATAAATAAAAATAATAAACACACACACACACACACACACACACACACACACACACACGGTGTCTCAAAAATAAGGAAACACCCACACAAAATAAAAATGGTTTGACAGATGATGGGTGATTGAATTGCAGATGCAAGCTGTGGGGGAAGGGGGAAACTTGTTAGGCTATGTGACCAGCATGGCAGCCATCTTTAAAGCCACCATCTTGCCATCTTGGACTCAGCTTCAGTTTTACAAATGGGAAACAAGGTGTGCGACACATCAAACGAGTAGAGAATTTCAATACAAAAACTGTGATGTGCTTCATGTCAACCTAACTTTATTCATTCTCATGTTAAAACAGTGTTTTTTCTTCTGTACGGGATGTAGAGGATGGCGCTATGCAAAGCGGAACATGTTGAGATCCTGTCCTGTTTCCCATGAACAAGGCACACATCATGTCAGAAGATTTCAACCAATGCCACCCAAACAGGCCTCCCATTACCCACAATGCAGTTGCCAAAATTTTTGCAAAATTCAAAGAAACAGGTGCTGTTGCCAATAAACCAAAAGCTGGACAACCAAAAACCGCTACGCTAAGTAGCAACAGCAACCGCTGTTCTGGCCTCATTCAGCAAGAGCCCACATCTCTAGCACCCATCAGCTGGAATGTGGGGTTAGCCATGCCTCAATTCAGTGAATTTGTCTACCCTTAAATGGCACCCTTACAAAATTCAGATGCTACAACACCTGACCAAGGATGACCCAGACCATTGGACAGAATTTACAGAATGGTTGACACACCAACTTTACATAAACCTTTGTTTTCCCTATCAGGTGCTGTTCAGTAACGAAGCAAATTTCTTCATGAATGGTGAGGTCAACAAACAGAAATCACTGATACTGGTCCAAAAAAACCCTCACTGGACTGATCCATCTAATACAGTTGCCTCACCTAAAGTAATGGTATGATGTGGTGTATGGGGTCCCAGAATCATATGGATGCGTTGTCAGAGACTAACTTGATGTGTAGTTTCCCCAAAAGTAGAATAGTCATAGGGGTCCAAACAAGTGGTCACCATGTTCTCCTGCCTTAACCTCTCGAGATTTCTATCTGTGGGGTCATGTGAAGGCACTTCTTTACTATAAAATGTTGTTCATCTAAAGACAGAACTGTTGATGCTCATGTTAGCGTTCAGCCAGATATTTTCGTGAAAGTTTATCATGAACGGGAGAAAAGGATAGGCTTAACACCCGAACATGGTGGGCAGCATATCGAACACATGCTGTATACCTTATGGTCAATTTCCTGGTTTCGCACAGAAATCACTGTTTTAGAGAATAAGAACGAATAAAGTTATGTTGACATGAAGCACACCACTGTTTTATTGCACACACACACACACACGCACGCGTACATACATACATACATACATACATATACACTAACTAAACTAATAACTCATTTACTAATTAACAAAATTATGGGTCCTGTGAACCCTTTCAAAAAAGTCTTAGTTTTTATTGCTATTTGTCCCCATGCTGTTTTTCCAAAGTTCCATGCTATACATCATACTGGCTAATGTAGATTTAAATGGCGATACCAGGGCCTAATGTATACATTTTTAATGTATGTGAAAATTCATGCTTAATTCATGTCTAAGTTATAAAACATGAATAGGTTGTGAAAATGTGGGTACATCAATGCATCTTTCAAAGCTGACATCTCATACTGGCAGTATGTGGCTGGGCCACTGTATAGGGATTACAGTGTACTGCTGTGAATGTTTTTTATAAAATCAAAGTCTTACTCAAATGCTGAGAACTTCAAGAACATATTTAAAATGAAAATTTTAGTGCATTTTATAAATGAGGTTCCAAGAAAAATTATAGGACCTTACCACAATGTTGTCCAGTAGATATTTCTGATATTAGTGTCCTAATGCTGCTTGCTTGACTTCTGAGATAGGAGCAGTGCTGTCTCATCTCCCGCATTTGGATGACTTTTTCCTCTTGAAGCCTCATCTTTGACATGTAGGCATCAAAAATCTTCTTTTTGGAAAGGATGCTAGGGGTTTCTGGTCAAACAAATATTAAAAAAAAAGTAAATAAATAAAATTAAATTAAAAAAAAAAAAACTGACAGTCAACAGAAGCTCGACCTGTTCGTTTTAAACATGTAATAAATTATAGTTATGGTTATCAAGATAAAATGCATCACATCACAATCTGTTTTATGAGCATGTGAATACGGCTATCACCAGAGCAAGCATTAAAGAACACGCACAGTAAGCATAATTAGTTTTCATTACAAAATCATTGTACTCAGTATTTGATAGCAATTTTTAACGTGGCACTAATGATTCTTTTCTGTGTGTATTTCAACCTATCACACCTCAGAAAAACAAAATATTGTTACATTTTGTAAGACTAGCAGAGTATACACAACTATTTTACTGTCACAACTAGATGAACTATTCAGCCACAACTACACACAAACACATGCAATCGAGTGTCACATAAATAGTTCTGTACCACTTCTGCATAGTTCCCACGGCCATATTAGACCGTCTGTTCCGCTCTCTACTTCCACCACAGACAGTCTGCTCTCCACCATCTCCACATTAATGCAGTCCTCCTCTGGCACCTGCTCACTGAAACGCTTGATCGCTTCAAAGAGTTTTACCTTCTCCTCCCTCAATTTCTTTCGTCGCAAGTGGCGAATCTTGTTGCTGTCTAGAGTTAGCAAAGAAAAAACAAACTTGTAATATAAAAAATTCTAATTCTAATACTAATACCAAAAAACACGTAAGCAAAGAACATACCTGTATGATTATAAAGACGCTTGCTTTTTTCCGATGAACACCGAGAAACATTTGTTCAATTGACTGCTGAAGGGCATGTCTGTCATCACAACTGGTATCTACGGAATCTAATGACCAAAAGACAAATCATGAAAACTGCTACAGATGAGCATAATTTACACAGATGCACAACCCTATGCTACATCTCCATCAGAAGGACCTTCATTAGAAGTGCATTCATTAGTACAGTATGTGCGGTACAGTAGTAAGTGGTTTTAGATGCAGTCCTGGAGATCTACCATTCAACATAGTTCACTCTAACACCAATCAAACACACCTGATCCTGTTAATCAAGGCCTTCATGAGCATCTGCTTATTCAAGCCAAGCATATTGGAACTTAGCTCTTCAGCAGAGTAGATCATATTAAATCCATGGCCAGACTTAGAAGTGTCATGTAATACTGTACCATCAGTGGCCCACTGTCTGACATCATTGACCCACTGTTGCACCATGTTCTCGGGACACCCAAGCTCACTGCACAGGCTTTGTAGCTTTTGAGATGCTATATCAGCCTTGCAAACAGTCTGCAATGCCAAGGAAAACATAGCAAGATAAGTTTTCTTTGTCATGGTCCTAATAAAAATGTAAAAAATAAAATTATAAACCATTTTGTATAGTATTTTATATTAGTATGGTCAATGACCTTGATATATCTGCTGGATAAAGAAAGATGAAGGCTGTTGTGTTTTCGCTGGCTCCACCCAATGGCATGGACAGTCAGCATATCATTCCAAGCTTTTGAAAAACAAAGTTAAAAAGGAACATTACTGGCCTATGTTCAACATCAACATAGACTCATTTGAATTGAGCATAATTAAAAGAAAACAAATGTCCTCCTATGTATTTCTCTATACAGAATAAGTCTATGGCAACCTAAAAATGTGATGACAAATAATGAAATACAAGTAAATGTATGATTAAGAAAGCAAACACACCACATTTTGTCATGTACTTTGTTGTGAGGGCACAACGAGAGAGGTAGCTGTTCACCATTTCTACCTCCTCCCCAGCAGTGGTGCCAGCACCCTCCAGATTTCTGCCACTCCAGACAATCTAACACACAGTGATGAAAAAATTAGTTTACTTATAAAAATAAAAAGATTAAATGCACAATAAAGAAACTGTACCTTACACTTTGTTGAATGTGCCTTGGCATGCATCACAGACAGGAATGGACTCATTTGCAGTAAAGAACCCAGTTCTGGCATGGAGACTGCCACCTTCTTGAGGTAGGGCCAATACTTGCAAGCAATATCTGTGCAATAGAAATGCACGTTTGTGGCTGCATGAAGCTCCTTTTGCAGGTACAAGGGATAAGCAAATATCTCCACTCTGAACATATTGAGAGCTTTGAATAGCATTCCATGTCTGCAGACAGCCACCTCAAGGCCCTCTTCATCAAGTTTGTGAGCCCTTCTGGCAGTCTCACGCGCTGCCGACCACTGGCTTGTACCACATGTTCCTTTGCCTTGAGTCTGTTTGAAACATAGATAACTTAGGGCAAAAATACAAATACATTCTATTTACAGCATAGGTACAAACACTAAACTTCACTTACATTTTTCACTTTGCTCCTGACCTCCTCAACAAAACTGGACACATCAATGTCCTTTGCAGTGAAGGTGCCAGGAAAATATGGTTCCTCTGCCCTTAATGAAAAAGAGATAATCAGTGACAGACACAACATTTCAACAGGGTTTACATATAGTAATGCATCTGGGGATCCAAAAAAGCCAAAGACAGTAGTGGCTGTTGCTTATAGTGGTACCAGCTGGTATACAGAAAGCCACAGTTAAAAAAAGAAGTCCCATGAAGAGAATTATTGACAGAAACAAAGAATCAGTTTAGGTACTGTTGTTTATTTAGTGGCAATGGTGTTTAGATGTTGTGAAGAAAAACTCCGCTGATACTGAGTTGCTAGCAAAAGATTTATTACATAGTAAAACAGCATCATATCAAGCACTATAGAGTACCTAAAAGAGAGGATCTGTGCCAATTCTAAATGTCCCCTCCCGAACAGACTGACCAACAGCGTATATATATGGTTCTTGTTGTTGAAAAAGGAGACAGAACATATGGTTCTTTTTAAAATGATCTCATCTATTTGGACCTAAGAGAAGTAGGGAGAAAGTGAGAGGCCCCCTTCCTATGGACCTTTAAATTAAGGGGCTATGGACCCAGGGGCCCCCCTGGTTCACATTCCTATCCCCTGCACAAACAGAGCACACAGGGAACTCCTAGATACTTGAAACGTCAGACATCAGCTTATACTCAATGTTAAGAGTGTTTTTACCTTCTTCTATCAAAATGCTCCTTTTTTAAATATACTTCAGTACAACATCATTTTATGATGGCTCCTGGTTCTGAGTCTACAAAAGAATTTATCTACCCTAGCGGAAGAAGCAGAAACTGAGATCTACAAACAGCATTCCTTTTTAGGTTAATGTCTGGCAAAGAACCTGAGGAAACAAAGTAACAGAGATGATCATTTGTATGAATACCCATCACTATTTGTAATGTGTTACCCTGCTGACTGTCGAAATCTGTAGAGTTTTCTGTTGCCGTCTGCACAAATGGCAATCATATTTGGTGAACAAGCAGGGCACACGAAGTGCTCCACAAAGGCCATTTTGTCACATTGAAACTGGCAGAAAGAGTACTCCATGAAGCTCCTCTGAAACACATCTCCATGAATCCTTCCAGTCTGCAAATTTACAATTTGAAAAGTAAAAATGAAAAGCAACAGTTAATGGTCTTCTTTTACAGGAAAATTTTACCACACTGATCTTACCCTTCCAAACTGCTGAGTCCTCCCTTCCAACATCTGCAAAAAGCTTTGCCTGGACAGACTAGGGGCAGCAGTTTTCATTTCTGCAAATGTGTGAAAAACATCCACTGCAAACAAAGTCTCAGCATTTACAGATGTAGGCCAGTAACCACTTCTGATGAGGTTGTTCCTGTCTGGTGTCCATTGTGCCTGGCACAATCTACACATCACAACTGGTAGGTGTAGATCATACCGACCTAAATACAAAGAACATTACATAAGGGAGAGCCAAGCACCACCTAACATGATGTAACATAGTCTGATGCTTGTGCTCTTGGATATCTTCTCATATTCCCATAGCAATGTCATCTCTGAATTTTAACAGCAATCAAATATTTCTTGAGCTTGGCCCCGAAAACTGTTTTTCAATAACCAAGCTGAATTTCTAAGTTTTACTAGACTGTCTAGCAAATGTTACAACTCCACTTATGGAGCAAGTTGTTGCACTCAAGCCACATTTGGCAGAAAAGGCAGACTGAAGCTGCTGGAAACAAAGCTTATGTTTTCATTTGTATCAGAGATATGAAGAGTGATTTTATAGAAATATTGAAGTTGCTCGATTAATTGTAAAAATATTTCATGCTTGCTTGCTTGCATATTTAGCAAAAACAAACTTAGGTTATGCCCCGTTCTTTCCTACCAACCAAATACGTAAATATCTTTAAAATTTTCTTTCCGAATAATAAATTAGGTCCCACTTTATTTTGAAGAGCCCTGTATAGATTATCTACGTCTTCAAACTGTGATAGATTCTTCACAGTGATAGGAAGAGAATTAGGACTAAGGGCTAGTTTAACCAGAATTCCAGAATTGGGGTTGGACTAGGCATTGAGTTAGGGCTAAATTGAGAGAAAAGTTAAGTTGAATTTAAGAGCTATTTAGCTGAATAAAAGTTACAGCTGCAAGATGCAGTTATGAAACATCTCAAGTTGGCTATCCAAATAATGTATTACCTTAAATTAAATTAAATACAGAAGCTAGTAAGTCAGTAAGTAATGAAGCATCCATACCATTTATGCAAATCAAAATTACTGCCTTTCCAGCAGCTTCTGTCAGGTGTGCTGAGTCACAGGAGCACAGACGGACAGGTCTCACTTTAAGCAAGAGAAGTGCTGAAAAGAATAATGAATACCTGATTAAAATTTAACCGCAAACTATATAAAAACATTACACACTTAAACCTCTTAAATAAAATCATGGACACCCTACCTTGACTGCACTGTGTATATTTGCCATTTTCTTTTACAAAGCACACTGTTGGTGCTATGGGCCTGCAAAATCCATCTGTGCAGGACTCCCTATTATGGAGTACAAGATTTTCGTGTCTGGATACGTCACATTCCATACACATCCACTCTTCTGGCATGCAATCTCTGCAACGAAGGATTGCAGGAGATGAACAGTAGCTGCAATTTCTCTCTGGAACCATTCTGGAGGACAACAAAAAGTCCAAGTGGTACTGCCTTGCTTTCTGCCACTCATCTTTGGCTACGGCCTGCCTCAAGTTCCATGAAGAGGACGTTGATAGACGTTCTACTGAATGGTCAACATCAACCGACGTCAAAACATCCTGAAGTTTCTCCAGCTCGCTGTCTAAAAGAGGGATATAACCAAAACAGAGAATTAATTAAAATATCCTTTGTGATTCTACAGCACTACAGCAACATCTAAGCCACAGTGAAATAAATACAAGTGAAATATGACATGAATAAAAGCAGAGCAAAATAAAAAGACATTGTTTTTAAACTTTTTGTTAACTTGCATAATCACTATGTCATAGTGTCATCTTACCAATCAAACACTGAGATGTTGATGATTCTGACAGTACAGGTACGTCCTCAGTCATCTCAAAACGATTCAGGTCCTTACTGGCACCTTCTGAAATCATGGCAAAACAGATGTAGACAATCAAAAATTAATATAAAAAAGTAGGAAAAATACATGTAAGTCTATAACTGTATGCAACCATGTGCTGAACTACCTCTCAGCTCATGCTTTCCAAAAATGGGAAAAGATAGCTGCATACAGATTTACAAATTAATATCAACAAACCTGAAGCAGAAATCCGTTTGCGTGTCTGTCCACTTCTGCTTCTTTTTTGCCGTGGACCTCCTTCATCATCTTTCTCCACTCACCGTATGTGAAATCTGTTACCTTCAGATGTCCGTTTGGCTTTCTCTTGCTTTGCCTTGCACACACACATTGAACACTGTATGCAGGCTTCAACATTATAACACTAAAACTACACATTTTCTACTCTTTTTAACTGCATTTGTGAAGTAAAAATGAACGGCTCATTTAAAATACTCACTTTCTCTTGAGCCAAAAATAAGTCTGCAAGGAACATAGCATCCTCTGCTTCTCCACTGTCCTGGGGAGCAGCCATTTTAACAACAGTCTGGTGGAGAAAAAGAATTTGAATGAAGAACACTGGAGAAGTAGGGAAAAACAAACAAATAAACAAACAAAAACCGGGAAGTACATATGGAATAGCAATGTAAGTGGGACAATGAAAGAGAGAGGTGGCAAGACTGAGAAATGGTGTGTGCATGTGTGTGTAAGTGAGAAAAAAGAGAGAGAGAGAGAGAGAGAGAGAGAGAGAGAGAGAGAGAGGAGGAAATATTACTGACTGCTTATGCAGAAAATGAATACATATTTACACATAAAAGTAATACTTCAGCAGCTGCAAAAGAAAGGGAATTGGCATGGCAAAAAATTGCAGACCAAGTTAATGCGTGAGTTATTATTAAATAATATTTAAATAAAACTATGATACATAATTTAACATTTAGCAAATGGATATGGCAAAAATAATTTTAATGTCAGTTGTAATAGTTGTCTTGATTTTTACATTTTTTTATCTTTTTTCATTTACATAATATAGGTGTAATCCAAGTGGGGTGAAACACACATGGCAGCAAATAAAGATGAAATATAAAAACATAGTGCAAAGTGGTATGACTTGTACATAACTACCTAATGTTCTTACTTGTAACCAGCTTGGTATGGCTTACAGTTGGTTATGGCTTTGTAGCTAATAGGAAAAAGGCGGAGGCACGGAAAACAGGAGGGGGACCACCACCGCCGCCTTTCACCCAAGCAAGAGGAGCTGGCGCTGTCACAGAACAGTGGCCAGCCTATAACTGATGGAATCCCTGGAGGAAGCTCAACAGAGCCAACAACCCCCCAGGACATGACTGTTTATGTTAAAGGTATATTCATTACATTTATTCGTTATAGTGCATAAACTGTGGAGAACTGCATTTATCTGAACAATTTTAATTCCATCTCTCCGGTGATAGGCGGTGTGGTTCAAACAACCGAGCCTCCTGCAGTTGTAAGTGATCTTAAAGTCCCTAGATCTTACTTGAGGTGTACAAATACCTTTCTTTTAAACAAAAAAAATCATTGTTTCAGAACTGTCTCTGCTGTCTCAGAGTGGGATGATGCTCTTGGGAGGCCTATGGATGTACAGTATATGTTGCATATGTTGAATATATTGACCATGGCATTTCATGTGATCCACCATGATAATGTGTGACTGCCCTCTTACAGAACATGACAGGAGATGTAAGCCCAATGAGGGACCATCAACATCCAGAGCTCAGCTTGGAACAGTAAGATTAGTTTAATGTCTCACCAAATAGCTGAAATATTTAGAACGCAAAGATATTTATTTGACCATATCAGCGTATTTTTCTCTCTTCCTCTCTGCTTCCAAGCTGCCTGTAAAGGATTTATACAAGATACACCTCCAGAAGCAAATTGAGAACTGTGATCTTAAGATGGAGCACATAAAACTCCAAATAAAACAGACAAGCCTTGAAATTGAGTTGCTGGAATATAAGTTAAAGGTGGGGGTAATTGCTGTGAGTGTATAGATGTGAATGTTCTTACTAAAGAATAAAGACAAGGAAATTAACTTGCCATTTTTTTTATTTTCAGGAAATGAAGAATTCATGAACATACATTGTAGTCTTATTTATATAATTAAAGGGCAGATGGCTGAGAGAAATGAGGAAATAATTATTGGGAGAAATAGTGATTGCATATTGCATCTCAGACAATTCTACCATTTCTGTGGTCAGGTAGATTAAGATTTGGTTCCTTCTCAATATCTGCTTGGGGTATGGCAGGATGTTGCTCTCCTCTAATGGTGGCAATGTTGTGCAGTACCACACATGCCACTATAATGTCACATGCCCTCTCTGGAGTGACCCTGAGCCCCCGCAGGCACTGAAACCTGCGGAACCTACGGAATCCCGACTGTCATTTCAACCCTTGCTCTTGTTTTGGATAGGGCCAGGTTGTAGCGTGACTGTGGTCCAGGCTCAGGGTCAGGGTATGGTGTCATCACATATGGCATGCAGGGATACCCTCTGTCTGCAAGGAGGAGACCATCGTATTGTCCTGTAAGCACACGGGGGATGCAGTGATTTAAACTGAAACAATGTAACCATACACTGAATGTGAACCACAGCAAACGTTTCCCAGGCTTACCTTGTTCAAATTTATTGCATAGTGCAGACTCACGAAAAATCCGTGCATCTTGCACAGAGCCAGGCCATTTGGCTTCAAGATTTGTAATTATGTTTGTAGCATCGCATATGATCTTCATGGAAGATAACAGTAAGTTTATGTAACAAATTAAATGCTACACTTTTATTTAAATAAATTTAACAAAGTACATTTAAGATGGTCACTACCTGTATATTAATGCTGTGGAAGGATTTTCTGTTTACATAAACCCCTTCATTTTCTGCAGGTGCTTTAATTGGGATGTGGGTTCCATCCATGCAGCCAATGACTCTTGGAAATCCTGAAATATTAAAAGATGCAGAGCTATTTCCACTTCCCAATTATTTTATCCTTTTGTAATCTTTGTTAATAAATACAAACCTGCAATTCTATGGAATTCCTCTTTGATGTTCATTACAGGCTTATGCCCAGGGAACACCACAAAACTGTACATCAAACGTTTTAATGCTAGGCATACTTTTCGAACGGACCGACATACAGTAGCCTTCCCTAAACGGAGAGCAATGCATAAAGTTTGCAAAGAAGTAAGTGCGGATACACGATGTGTGATATTGGAAATGTATGGCTTTAGAATATTATTTAAGTATCTAATTGACTGTGAGGAAAAACGGTAACGTTCGCGGAGATACTCGTCGGGTAAGTATGTCCAATCTGGGTCTAATGACTCGTTCCCGACGAAGAGCTCGACGAATGATTTGCGCTTCAATATCAACTGGATCCTCGAGGAAAGGACACGCCATGTTTGCTAGAGAAAAGTGCGTGTGAACCCGGGTTATGTTTAAGTTAACCTGCTTCTGTTATCTGGTTAGCTGACGCTAGCTAACCCCTACCTTAGTTAATTATCGAACTAGCCAACTACTTAGTTAGCCTAGCTTACCACCTAAATACCCATAATTACACATAATAACAGACTGATTTAGCAACGGTAACAGTTACATGTTCTATTTTTCTGAACTAAAACAAATATTGTTAATGTGCTGTATCTAGTTGGTTTACCGGGTCTCGAATTAGCTAGCTGGCTAGCTAATGCTAGCTAACGCCGACCTTAGTTAATTATCGAACTAGCAAGGTAATTAGTTAGCCTAGCTGACCACCTAACTACCCACACTTACACATAATTACCCACTGCTGTAGACACGGTGCATGCTCTCTTTTTATAAACTAAAACAAACAAGGTTTATATACTGTATTTAGTTTACAAACAATACCCGATAGGGCACCTACCTGACAAAGAACCAACGCGACAGTTGGAGAGCGTGATTATATTGTTCGCCGCTGTCGACATGTCGTCATCATACGGGTATTTTTCGAATTTCCCGAAGACTGCAGTAGCGTGTGCATTTCACGTTTCAGGCACACAAAAACGTGACACTGATACGGTGCCCCGAAAGGAACAAAGTGTGTATTACACACTGGAGCGTGATACCGATCACATTTTTTTATGAAGAAAAGTGATTCCCTGACTGTGCCATTCCATACCAAAGAAATTTCATGCGACAAATGTCTGTTTATAATTGGTATAATGAATTTACGATTATAGAATACTACATAGTGTTTCTAGCCTGTCTAAAGCTTTTGAGCGCTTGGGGAGTGCTGGAAACACCTTTTCAGTGTGAAGTAACGCCTACAACCACGACTTCATGATTTAACATGTGGAGTCACAAAAGTTGAAGTAGTCGAATGTTTCATGTGATTCCTTGTCTCGTCCATAACATACAAAAGATATTATATGGCAGAAATGTCTGCTCATGATCGGTACAATGAGTGCAAGTAAAAAGAATACAACATAGTGTTTCTTGCCTTTCTACAGCGTTTGAGCGCTTGGGACCTGCTGTAAACGCCTTTTCAGTGTGAAGTAACGCCTAAAACCATGACTTCATTATTGTACATGGGTAGACACTCAAGATAAAGTGGTCAAATTTTTTCGTAGGAAAATGTGATTTACTATCTGTTCCATTAAAAATAAAGCACATTTCATGACTTCATTATTGTACTTGAGTGGTCACCCAAGTTGAAGCTGTCAAATTTAATCTTATGGAAATGAGATTTACTATTACATAAAAAAGGTATTTTATGGCAGAAATGTCTGATTGTAATCATTATAGAGTTCAAGTTAAGAGAATACTGCATAGCGTTTCTAGCCTTCCAAAAGCGTTTGAGCGCATTGGGCGTACTGTAACATATCAGCACAAGTTAACGTCGGGAACAAATATTTCCATACTGTAAACGTTTAATCATCAAAGTAAAAGCTTCAGAGTTCATTTATATGAAAAGATAATTTATTGTCGGTTCCTTTGCATATAAAGCAAGTTCGCGAGAGGACACTGGGCCAGTGCCTAAGCACTTCCATTCCACAATTTATTCTTTAGAGCCTTAATGGCTTGGTAGCAGATCCTTGCCTTGGCATCAGAGCTGAATTCGCAATTTCTGTTCAATCATCTGAAGACGTTAGGATTTTAGTCCACGAACCAATGACTCCAAGCTCACATTCCAATAATATAGTCACTATTGTTAAGATTTGAGTATTTTATAAGGGGCCCATTACCTTTGGATCACACATCACATTAATGTTTTTTTTAAGCCGTAAATCAAAATAACACTTATCTGTTCTATTGTAATAGGATAGAGGCCTCTGGCCCTGTGTTTAAGAACTCATGTCCCGTCTTTCTCTTTCAAAATCAAGTGGCTCATATTGGGTATTGGCTCAGAGATTTCATTGCAGTTTCTTTACATTCTTGGCCTCAGTTCAGAGTTACAGTTCTAAGAGCCTGGGCTGTGGCCTCCAAATTACCATTCAAAAAGTATAGTTCCTATTCTAAGAGATTGTGTCTTAGCCTTATTCTAAATGATTCTGTGTCGATCATATGATGCTGGGACCTGGCCTCAGAGCTCTTGTTCCAAATTTTATTTCTTCCAAATGGCTGGATCATGCTACTAGAACTTTGCCTGGGTGTTAGGTCTTTCTTTGCAACATTATTGTCCCTGTCTCAAGGTTTAGTTTATTGTTATTGGGCTACGGAACAGAGTTTTAGAACACAAATCCTTGACTTTAAATCTTTCTTAGCTAAACGAAAGAAGCCTGAGAACAAGACCCTGGGTCTGGGTTTTAGGGAACCCAGAAAAATTTGTTGATACAATTAAAAAAATTTTACGTTCGGGGGAGGTGATGTTAGGCCTTGGCTCCTTTCCAAATTTTTAATCTTTAGACACTAAATGTGTGGGTCATGGGTACTTGTTCTTGTCTAGGGTTTTAGTAATTTCATCTGAATTTCTTATCAAACTTTAATACTCAGAGATTCCATTCCACCTTTTGAACTTTGCAGTCTCCATGGCTTATTCTTTTATTAACAGATCCGTGTCTGGGTTTCAGAGCTGAATTCACAATTTCTATTCAACCTTCTGTACAGGCTGGGATTTTGGTTTCAAAGACCCAACGACTCAAAGCTACCATTCCAATATTATTGTCACTATGGTTTAGGTTCGGGTATTTTTGCCCTCCCAAAAAAAATGTATTTGCCATATTCTGAGGTGTTTTATGTTCGCGAGAGGACACTGGGTCCAGGCCTCAGAGCTTCCATTCCACATTTTGTTCTATACAGTCTCAGTGGCTTGGTCTTTGGTAGCAGATCCTTACCTGGGTTTCAGAGTTGCATTGACAATTTCTGTTCACGCATCTAAAAAGATTGGGATTTTGATTCAAAGACTCAAAGACTCTAAGCTCCTTTTCCAATTTTTTTTTCTTTAGAGTCCAAATGGCTGGCTCATGCTACTGGCCCGTTGCCTGGGTGTTAGGTCTTCCTTTTCAACATTATTGTCCCTGTCATAAGATTCAGTTCACTGGTAGTTGACTGCGGACCAGAGCCTTGGAACACAAATCCTAGACCTGAATCTTTCTCAGCTAAACGAAAAAAGTTTCAGAACAAGACCCTGGGCCTGGGCTTCAGACAACCAAACAAAATGTCTTGGTACTATTATAAAAATGTTTTGTCGGGGGAGATGATGTTAGGACTTGGCTCTTGTTCAGACTCGTAATCTTTAGACACTACATGTCTGGGACAAGGGTACTTTTACTTTTTCTTGTCCTGGGCTTTAGTAATTTAATTGCATTTTCTCATCAATGTTGGAAACTAATGAGGGATTTATTATATTCTCTATCCTTAACTGTTGGTTTTAGTTTGTTGGCGTTTGGCCTTCACTCAGAATCATACCGCAGGCTTCATTATTTCGAGGCAATTGGGGACCATTGTCTTGGGCCTGGGCCTTAGCCCTCCCAAAAAAATGTATGTGCCATATTCTAAGGTGTTTTATGTTCGCGAGAGGACACTGGGTCCAGGCCTCAGAGCTTCCATTCCACATTTTGTTCTATACAGTCTCAATGGCTTGGTCTTTGGTAGCAGATCCTTGCCTGGGTTTCAGAGTTGCATTTACAATTTCTGTTCAAACATCTAAAAAGGTTGGGATGTCAGTTCAAAGACCCAATGACTCAAAGCTCCCATTCCAACATTAAAGTGACTATTGTTTAGGTTTGGTTATTTTATAGTGTGTCCATGGTGTTTGGCTCAAAGCTCAGATTAAATGTTTTTAAAGCTCAAATTCTGCATCATGATTACTAGTTCTTTTCTTCAAAATATCACTTCCCTATTCTATTGTGATAGGATAGAGGTCTCTGGGCCTGTGTTTAAGAGCTTATGTCTCATCTCACTCTTTCAAGATGAAATGGCTCATACAGCGTATTAGTTCAGAGATTTTATTGCAATTTCTTTTCATCCATGGCCTCAGTTCAGAAGTGAAGGTATAAGACCCTGGGTTTTGGCCTCCAAATTATCATTAAAATATTATAGTTCCTAATCTAAGAGGTTGTGTCTTGGCCTTATTCTAAGGACTTTGTGTTGGTGATATCATGCTGGTTACCAGGCCTCAGAGCTCTTATTGCATTTTTTTTTTCTTTAGAGGCCAAATGGCTGGCTCATGCTACTGGACCTTTGCCTTGATTTTAGGTTTTTCTTTTCAACATCATTTTCCCCGTTTTTTCAGGCTTAGTTCATTGTTAGTGGGCTATGGAACAGAGTTTTAGAACACAAATCCTAGAGTTTAATCTTGTTTAGCTAAACGAATGAAGCTTGAGAACAAGACCCTGGGCCTTGGCTTCAGACAAACAAACAAAATTTCGTTGTACTATTAGAAGGATTCTTTGTCAGGGGGAGATGATGTAAGGCATTGGCTCCTGTTCAAACTCTTTATCTTTAGACACTACATGTCTGGGACATGGGTCCTATTTCTTTTCCTGGGCCTTAGTAATTTGATTGCATTTTCTCATCAATGTTGGAAACTAATGAGGGATTTATTATATACTCTACCCTTCACTGTTGGTTTTAGTTCCTTGGCTTTTGGCCTTCACTCAGAATCATAACGCAGGCTTCATTATTTCGAGGCAATTGGGGACCATTGTCTTGGGCCTGGGCCTTAGCCCTCCCAAAAAAATGTATGTGCCATATTCTAAGGTGTTTTATGTTCGCGAGAGGACACTGGGTCCAGGCCTCAGAGCTTCCATTCCACATTTTATTCTATACAGTCTCAATGGCTTGGTCTTTGGTAGCAGATCCTTGTCTGGGTTTCAGAGCTGCATTCACAATTTCTGTTCACCCATCTGTACAGGTTGGGATGTCGGTTCAATGACCCAACAACTCAAAGCAACCATTCCAATATTATAGTCACTATTGTTTAGGTTTGGGTATTTTGTAGCAGGCCCGTGACCTTTGGCTAAAAGCTCAGATTAAATGTTTTTAAGCCTAAAAGTCTGGGTCATGATTGCTATGTCTTGTCTTCAGAATAACAATTACCTATTCTATCGTAATAGGGTAGAGGCCTCTGGGCCTGTGTTTAAGAGCTCATGTCCTAACTTACTCTTTCAAGATCAAATGGCTCATACTGGGTATTGGCTCAGCGATTTCACTGCAGTTTCTTTTCATCCTTGGCCTCAGTTCAGAAGTGGAGTTATAAGGCCCTGGGCTTTGGCCTCCAAATTAGTACTGAAATATTATAATTCCTAATCTAAGCGGTTGGGACTTGGTCTTATTCTAAGTTATTTTGTGTTGATAACCTGATGGTGGGGCTTCGCCTCAGAGCTCCTTTTCCAAATTTTATTCTTTAGGGTCCAAATGGCTGGTTCATGCTACTGGACCTTTGCCTGGGTGTTAGTTGTTTATTTTCAACATTATTTTCCCTGTCTCAAGGTTTATTTCATTGTTAGTGGGCTACAGAATAGAACCTTAGAGCACAAATCCTTGACTTTAAATCTTTCTTAGCTAAACCAAAGATGCTTGAGAACAAGACCAGGGGCCTTGGCTTGAGAGAACGAAACAAAATGTCTTGGTACTATGATAACGATTTTTTGTCAGGGGAGATGATGTTAGGACTTGGCCCCTTTTCAAACTCATAATCTTTAGACACCACATGTCTGGGACAAGAGTACTTGTTTTTTGTCCTGGGCATTAACAATCTTATCGCATTTTCTCATCAATGTTGGAAACTACTGAGGGATTTATTATATTCTCTATCCTTAACTGTTGTTTTAGTTCCTTGGCTTTTGGCCTACACTCAGAATCATACCACAGGCTTGATTATTTCGAGGCAATTGGGGACCCTTGGCTTGGGCCTGGGCCTTAGCCCTCCCAAAAAAAATGTATTTGCCATATTCTAAGGTGTTTTATGTTCACGAGAGGACACTGGGTCCAGGCCTCAGAGCTTCCATTCCACATTTTGTTCTATACAGTCTCAATAGCTTGGTCTTTGGTAGCAGATCCTTGCCTGGTTTTCAGAGTTGCATTTACAATTTCTGTTCAAACATTTGAAAAGTTTGGGATTTTGATTCAAAAACTCAAAGACTCTAAGCTCCCATTCCAATATTACAGTCATTTCAGTTAAGGTTTGGAAATTTTATAATGGGCCCATTACCTTTGGCTCAAAGCTCAGATTAAATGTTTTTAAGCCTAAAAGTCTGGGTCATGATTGCTGGGTCTTGACTTCAAAATTACAATTCCCTCATCTATTGTAATAGGATAGCGGTCTCTGGGCCTGTGTTTAAGAACTCATCTCCCATCTTACTCTTTCAAGATAAAATTGCTCATACAGAGTATTCACTTAGAGATTTCATTGCAATTTCTTTTCATTCTTGTCCTCAGTTCAAAAGCACAGTTATAAGATCCTGGGCTGTGGCCTCCAAATTACTATTCAAATGTTCTAGTTCCTGTTATAAGAGGTTATGTGTTGGCCTTATTCTAATGGATTTTGCTTGATCATACGATGTTGATACCTAGCCTCAGAGATCCTGTTCCTTTTTTTTTTTAGAATATTAAATCCTTGTTCTATTGTAATAGGATAGAGATCTCTGGGCCTGTGTTTAAGAGCTCATGTCCCATCTTCCTTTTTCAAGTTGAAATGGCTTCATACAAAGTATTATCTTAGAAATTTCATTGCAATATATTTTCATCCTTGGCCTCAGTTTAGTAGTATATTTATAAGAACCGAGGCTTTGGCCTCCAAATTACCACTCAAATTACCACTCACTCCACATTTTATGCTTTAGTTACCCAAGTTTTTGTGTAGTCTCCTAAGTTAAAGTAGTCATATATTGTCCCTTGAAAATGTAACTTACGATCAGTTCCATTACATTAAAAAGGTATTTTATGGCAGAATTGTCTCTTTATAATCATTAACATTCACATTAAGAGAATACGACATTGCCTTTCAAGCCTTTCTAAAGCGTTTGAGGGCTTTACTTCACGCCTTTTCAGTGTGAAGTAAAGCGTAAAACCAAGACTTCATTATTGTACATGCGCAGACACCCAAAATAAAGTACTCATATTTTTTCTTAAGAAAATGTGATTTACTGTCAGTTCCATTACAAATTAAGTATATTTCAAGGCTAAAATGTCTGTTCATGATAATTATATAGGTAACTTTAAGAGTACACTGCATAGCCATTCAAGTCTTACTAAAGCATTTGAGGACTTGGGGAGTGCTATAAACGCCTTTTCAGCGTGAAGTAACGCGTAAAACCACGACCTCATGATTGAACATGTGTAGTCAACAAAATTGAAGTAGTCAAATTTTTTATGACAAAAATGTGATTCCCCGTCTGTTCCATTACATAAAAAGATATTTATAGCAGAACTATCTGTTCATGATCGGTACAATGAGTTCAGGTTAAGAGAATACAACATAGTGTTTCTAAAGCGGTTGAGCGCTTGGGGAATGCTGTAAACGCCCTTTCAGTGTGAAGTAACGCCTAAAATCATGGCTTTATTATTGTACATGTGTAGACACCCGTGATAAAGTAGTCATATTTTTTCTTAAGAAACTGTTATTTACTGTCTGTTCCATTACAAATAAAGCATACTTCATGGCTGTATTGTCTGTTCATTATCACTGTACACTTGGGTCACTTTAAGAGAACAATGCATTGTGTGTCTAGCCTTTCTAAAGCGTTTGTGCGCTTGGGAACTGCTGTAAACGCCTTTTCAGTGTAAATTAAAGACTATAACCACGACTTCATGATTGAACATGTGTTGTCACCAAAGTTGAAGTAGTCATATTTTTTCCAAAGAAAATGAGAGTTACTATCTGTTCCATTACAAATAAAGCATATTTCATGGCTGAATTGTCTGTTCATGATCATTACATAGAGTTCACGTTAAGAGAACAAGGCATTGCCTGTCTAGCCTTTCTAAAGCGTTTGAGCGCTTGGGGAGTGCTGTTAACGCCTTTTCAGTTTGAATTAATGCCTAAACCCACGACTTCATTATTGTACATGTCTGGACACCCAATATAAATTAGTCAAATTTTTTATGACGAAAATGTGATTGCCTGTCTGTTCCATCACAAACAAAAATATTATATGGCAGAATTGTCTGTTCATGATCGGCACAATAATTTCAAGTAAGAGAATACAACAGAGTGCTTCTAGCCTTTCTAAAGCGTTTGAGCACTTGAGGAATGCTGGAAACGCCTTTTCAGTTTGAATTAACGCTAAAAACCATGACTTCATTAATGTACATTTATTGTTACCAAAGTTGAAGTAGTCAATTTTTTTATGACGAAAACGTGATTCCCAGTCTGTTCCATGACATACAAAAGATATCATATGGCAAAAATGTCTGTTCATTATCGGCACAATGAGTTCAAGTAAAGAGAATACAACTTAGTGTTTCTAGCCTTACTAAAGCGTTTGAGCGCTTGGTGAGTGCGGTGAACGCCTTTTCAGTGTGAAGTAACGCCTAAAACCATGAGTTCATTATTGTACATGAGTAGACGCTCAAGAGAAAGTAGTCATATTTTTTCTTAAAGAAATGTTATTTACTGTCAGTTCCGTTACAAATAAAGCACATTTCATGGCTGAATTGCCTGTTCATGATCATTTTATAGAAATTCACATTAACATAACACTGCTTTGCGTGTCTAGCCTTTCTAAAGCGTTTTAGCGCACCGGGAGTGCTGGAAACGCCTTTTCAGTTTGAAATGACGCCTAAAACCACGACGTCATGACCGTACATTTATAGTCACCGCAGTTGAAGTAGTCAAATGTCTCATAAATAAAATTTGATCCCCAGTCTGTTCCATATCATAGAAAAGATATTATATGGCAGGAATTCAAGTAAAGAGAATACAACTTAGTGTTTCTAGCCTTTCTAAAGCGTTTGAGCGCTTGGGGAGTGCTCTGAACGCCTTTTCAGTGTGAAGTAACGCCTAAAACCATGACTTCATTATTGTACGTATCTGGACACCCAATATAAAATAGTCAATGTTTCTCTTAAGAAAATGTTATTTCCTGTCAGATCCATTACAAATAAACCACATTTCATGGCAGAATTATCTGTTCATGATCATTTTATAGAGTTCAGGTTAATAGAGTACTGCTTGCGTATCTAGCCTTTCTAAAGCGTTTGAGCGCTTGGGGAGTGCTGTAAACGCCTTTTCAGTTTGAAGTATCGCCTAAAACCACGACTTCATGAATGTACATTTATTGTCACCAAAGTTCAAGTAGTCAATTTTTTTATGACGAAAATGTGATTCCCAGTCTGTTCGATAACATCCAAAAGACATTATATGGCAGAAATGTCTGTTCATTATTGGCACAATGAGTTCAATTAAAGAGAATACAACATAGTGTTTCTAGCCTTGACTTCATTATTGTACATGTCTAGACACTCAAGATCAAGTAGTCATATTTTTTCTTAACAAAATGTGATTCCCTTTCTGTTCCATTACAAATAAAGCATAGTTCGTGGCTGAATTGTCTGTTCATCTTCATAAAACTATGCCTTCATGAATGTACATTTATAGTCAGCAAAGTTGAAGTACTCAAATTTTTTATGAAGAAAATGTGAGTCCCTGGCTGTGCCATTCCAAAGAAAATTCATGCCAGAAATGTCTGTTAATAATCGGTATAATGAGTTTACGATGATAGAATACTACAAAGTGTTTTCAGCCTGTCTAAAGCTTTTGAGCGCTTGGGGAGTGCAGGAAACGCCTTTTCAGTGTGAAGTAACGCCTACAACCATTATTATTTACTTGTGTACTATACCTACGTTAAAGTTGTGAAATTTTGTCTTATGGAAATGAGACTTACTATTACACAAAAAAGGTATTTTATGGCTGAAATGTCTGATTGTGATCATTTTAGAGTTCAAGTCAAGAGAATACTGCATAGCGTTTCTAGCCTTCCGAAAGCGTTTGAGCTCGTTGGGCGTGCTGTAACATATCAACGCAAGTTAACGTCGGGAACAAATATTTCCATACTGTAAACGTTTAATCATCAAAGTAGAACTTAATAGTTCATTTATATGAAAAGATAATTTATTGCCGGTTGCATATAAAGCGAGTTCGCGATAGGACACTGGGCCAGTGCCTAAGCGCTTCCATTCCACAATTTATTCTTTAGAGCCTTAATGGCTTGGTAGCAGATCCTTGCCTTGGCATCAGAGCTGAATTCGCAATTTCTGTTCAATCATCTGAACATGTTAGGATCTTGGTCCACGAACCAATGACTCCAAGCTCACATTCCAATTTTATAGTCTCTATTGTTAAGGTTTGAGTATTTTATAAGGGGCCTTTGGATCACACACCACATTAATGTTTTTTTTAAGCCTTAAAGTCTGGTCCATGATTACTAGGTCTTGTCTTCACAATATTAATTCCCTATTCTATTGTAATATGATAGGGGCCTCTGGGCCTGTGTTGACGAGACCGTATCCCATCTTACTCCTTAAAAATGAAATGGCTCAAATGGTATTGGCTCAGCGATTTCATTGCAATTTCTTTTCATCCCTGGCCTCAGTTCAGAAGTGCAGGGAAAAAGACCCTGCGTTTTGGCCTTCAAATTTCAATTCCAATATTATAGTTCCTATTCTAAGAGGTTGTGTCTTGGCCTTATTCTAAGGGATTTGTGTTGATATTAAGGGACTGGGACTTTGCCTCAGAGATCCTATTACAATTTTTTTCTTTAGGGTCCAAATGGCTGGCTCATGCTACTGGCCCGTTGCCTGGGTGTTAGGTCTTTGTTTTCAACATTATTGTCCCTGTCATAAGGTTCAGTTCACTGGTAGTTGGCTGCAGATCAGAGCCTTGGAACACAAATCCTAGACCTGAATCTTTCTCAGCTAAATGAAAGAAACTTCAGAATAAGACCCTGGGCTTTGGCTTCAGACAACCAAACAAAATGTTTTGGTACTATTATAAAAATGTTTTGTCAGGGGAGATTATGTTAGGACTTGGCTCTCGTTCAGACTCGTATTCTTTAGACACTACATGTCTGGGACATGGGTACGTGTTTTTTTTCCTGGGGTTAAGTATTTTCATAGCATTTTCTTGTCAGTGTTGGACACTAATTAGGGATTTATTAAATTTTCTGTCCTTAACTGTTGGTGTTAGTTCCTTGGTTTTTGGCCTGCCCTCAGAGTCTTGAACCAGGTTTCATTTTTTTGTAGCAATTGAGCAGGGTACTCTAGGTTTGGGTCTGGGCCTTAGCCCTCCCAAAAAAAATTGTTTCGAAGTTATTTTGTGTTGATGATCTGATTGTGGGAGTTGGCCTCAGAGTTCCTTTTCCAAATTTTATTCTTTAGAGGCCAAATTGCTGGCTCACACAACTGGGTGTTAGTTCTTTAGTTTCAACATTATTGTCCCTGTCTCAAGGTTCATTTCATTGGTAGTGGGCTACGGAATAGAGCTTTAGAACACAAATCCTTGACTTTAAATATTTCTTTGCTAAACGAACGATGCTTGAGAACAAGACCAGGGGCCTTGGCTTCAGAGAACGAAACAAAATGTCTTGGTACTATGATAGTGATTTTTTGTCAGGGGAGATGACGTTAGGACTTGGCCCCTTTGCAAACTCTTCATCTTTAGACACTACATGTCTGGGACAAGTGTACTTGTTTTTTTTTTCCTGGGCATTAACAATCTCATCACATGTTCTCATCAACGTTGGAAACTACTGAGGGATTTATTATATTCTCTATCCTTAACTGTTGGTTTTAGTTCGTTGGCTTTTGGCCTTCACTCAGAATCATACCGCCGGCTTTATTATTTCGTGTCACGCTGCGAACAGATTCGGACTACGTTTCCCAGAAGGACCTGGGAGATCACATGGATGAGCAACTTCTCTCGGACTCGGAGTCCAGAGCGAACTCCATTGCCCATAATCCCGTGGGTGATCACATGACCCATTACAATAGTGCATGCACTTGTCAGCGTTCCCAATCACCTGAATATTGACTCAGAACACCTGTGTTTTGAATCATATGACTCTCTTAGAATAGTATGTCAGGCCGGGCTTTAGTTAGGATACTTTGCGAGGTATTGATTCTCCGGAACTTACTGAGCATTTTTTCTGATCTGTTTATGAGTGATTGTTTTCGACCCACGTTTGTTATGTCGACCTTGATTTTTGCCTACTCCCCTTGTACCTTTGCTGATTCTGTATTGGACTTGTGTTTTTGACCTTTCTGCCTGCCTTTTGACGACGATTTTGACTTTCCCCTTGGTTTTGTCTGCCCTGTGTTATGATCACATCGGTGATCTTCTGCTGCCTTTTGATCAAGTCACACGCTTGTTTTTCAACCCCGCTTGTGTCACCTGATAATAAAACTTTGTTTGCATTTTTTCATCCACGAGCATCTGAATTCTGTTGCCGCGTCACATTTCGAGGCAATTGGGGACCATTGTCTTGGGCCTGGGCCTTAGCCCCCCAAAAAAAATGTATGTGCCATATTCTAAGGTGTTTTATGTTCATGAGAGGAGACTGGGTCTAGACCTCAGAGCTTCCATTCCACATTTTGTTCTATACAGTCTCAATGGCTTGCTTTTGGTAGCAGATCCTTGCCTGGGTTTCAGAGTTGCGTTGACAATTTCTTTTCAAACATTTGAAAAGGTTGGGATTTTGATTCAAAGACTCAAAGACTCTAAGCTCCCATTCCAATATTACAGTCGTTTTTGGGTTTGGGAATTTCATAATGGGCCCATTACCTTTGGCTCAAAGCTCAGATTGAATGTTGTTTTAAGCCGTAAAGTTTAGGTCATGATTACTAGGTCTTGCCTTCTCAGTATTAAATCCCTGTTCTATTGTAATATGATCGAGGTCTCTGGGCCTGTGTTTAAGAGCTGATGTTCCATCTTACTCTTTCAAAACAAAATGGCTCATACTGGGTATTGGCTAAGAGATTTCATTGCAGTTTCTTCCCATCCTTTTCCACAGTTCACAAGTGAAGTTATAAGAGCCTGGGCTGTGGCCTCCAAATTACTATTCAAATATTATATTTCCTCTTCTAAGAGGTTGGGAGTTGTCCTTATTCTAACTGATTTTGTGTTGATGATATGATTGTGGGACTTGGCCTCAGAGCTCCTATTACAATTTTTTTTCTTTAGAGTCCAAATGGCTGGCTCATGCAACTGGAACTTTGCCTGGGTGTTAGGTCTTTGTTTTCAACATTATTGTCCCTGTCTTTAGTTCATGGTTAGTGGACTAAAGACCAGAGCCTTGGAACACAAATCCTTGAGTTTAATCTTGTTTAGCTAAACAAAAGAAGCTTGAGAACAAGACCCTGGGCCTTGGCTTCAGACAAACAAACAAAATTTCTTGGCATTATTATAAGGATGTCTGTCGGGGGAGATGATGTTAGGACTTGGCTCCTGTTCAAACTCTTTATCTTTAGACACTACATGTCTGGGACATGGGTCTTATTTCATTCCCCTGGCCTTAGCAATTTGATTGCATTTTCTCATCAATGTGGGCACTAATGAGGGATTTATTATATTCTCTATGCTCAACTCCCATCTTACACTTTCAAGATGAAATGGCTCATGCAGAGTATTAGCTTAGAGATTTTATTGCAATTTCTTTTCATTCTTGTCCTCAGTTCAAAAGCACAGTTATAAGATCCTGGGCTGTGGCCTCCAAATTACTATTCAAATGTTCCACTTCGTATTATAAGAGGATATGTTTTGGCCTTATTCTAATGGATTTTTTTGTTGATCATACGATGTTGATACCTAGCCTCAGAGATCCTGTTCCTTTTTTTTTTTCTTTAGAAAATTAAATCCCTGTTCTATTGTAATAGAATAGAGATCTCTGGGCCTGTTTTTAAGAGCTCATGTCCCATCTTCCTTTTTCAAGTTGAAATGGCTTCATACAAAGTATTATCTTAGAAATTTCATTGCAATATCTTTTCATCCTTGGCATCAGTTCAGCAGTACATTTATAAGAACCTAGGCTTTGGCCTCCAAATTACCACTCAAATATTATAGTTCCTATTCTAAGAGGATGTGTCTTGGCCTTATTTTAAGGATTTTGTGTTGGTGATATGATGCTTGCACCTGGCCTAAGAGCATCTGTTACCAAAGTCCAGATGGCTGGCTCATGCTACTGGACCTTTGCCTGTTGTTGGTTTAAGTTCCTGAGCATTTGCCCTTTGCCTGAGAATCATGCCCCAGATATCATTATATAGATGCAATTTAGGCAGGTCCTCTGGCCTTTGGCTGGGACTTAGCTCTCGAAAAAAAATGATTTGCTGTACTCTAATGTGTTTCATACTCAAAAGAGCACACTGGGCGTAGGCCACAGAGCTGCCGTTCCACATTTTATGCTTTAGTTAGCAAAGATTTTGTGTAGTCTCCCAAGTTGAAGTAGTCATATATTGTCTTATGAAAATGTAACTCACGATGTGATCCATTACATTAAAAAGGTATTTTACGGCAGAAATGTCTCTTTATAATCATTATATAGAGTTCACAATAAGAGAACAGACATTGCCTTTCAAGCCTTTCTAAAGCGTTTGAGGGCTTGGGGAGTGCTGTAAACACCTTTTCAGTGTGAAGTAAAGCCTAAGACCAAGACTTCATTAATGTACAAGCGCAGACACCCAAAATAAAGAAGTCATATTTTTTCTTAAGAAAATGTGATTTACTGTCTGCTCCATTACAAATAAAGCATATTTCAAGGCTAAAATGTCTGTCTATGATTATTATATAGTTTACTCTGAGAGTACACTGCATAGCCATTCAAGTCTTACAAAAGCATTTGAGGACTTGCGGAGTGCTGGAAACGCCTTGTCAGCGTGAAGTAACGCGTAAAACCACGACCTCATGATTGAACTCGTGTAGTCAACAAAATTGAAGTAGTCAATTTTTTCATTACGAAAATGTGATTCCCCGTCTGTTCCATTACATAAAAAGATATTTATAGCAGAAATGTCTGTTCTTGATCGGTACAATTAGTTGAAGTAAAAAGAATACAACATAGTGTTTCTAGCCTTCCTAAAGCGTTTGAGCGCTTGGCGAGTGCTGTAAACGCCCTTTCAGTGTGAAGTAACGTCTAAAATCATGACTTTATTATTGTACATGTGTAGACACCCGTGATAACGTAGTCATATTTGTTGTTAAGAAACTGTTATTTACAGTCTGTTCCATTACGAATAAAGCGTACTTCATGGCTGTATTGTCTGTTATCACTGTACAGAGTTCACTTTAAGAGAACAATGCATTGTGTGTCTAGCCTGTCTAAAGCGTTTGAGCGCTTGGTGAGTGCAGTAAACGAATTTTCAGTGTAAATTAAAGCCTACAACCACGACTTCACGATTGAATATGTGTTGTCACCAAAGTTGAAGTAGTCATATTTTTTCTTAAGAAAATGAGAGTTACTATCTATTCTATTACAAATAACGCATATTTCATGGCTGAATTCTCTGTTCATGATCATTAAATAGAGTTCACGTTAAGAGAACATGGCATAGCCTGTCTAGCCTTTCTAAAGCGTTTGAGCGCTTGGGGAGTGCTGGAAACGCCTTTTCAGTTTGAAGTAATGCCTAAACCAACGATTTCATTATTGTACATGTCTGGACATCCAATATAAAATAGTCAATTTCTTTACGACGAAAATGTGAGTCCCTGTCTGTTCCATAAAAAAACAAAAGATATTTCATGGCAGAATTGTCTGTTCATGATCGGCACAATAATTTCAAGTAAAGAGAATACAACAGAGTTTTTCTAGCCTTTCTAAAGCGTTTGAGCGCTTGAGGAGAGCTGTAAACGCATTTTCAGTTTGAAGTAACGCTTAAAACCAGGAATTCATTAATGTACATTTATTGTTACCAAAGTTCAAGTAGTCAATTTTTTTATGACGAAAACGTGATTCCCAGTCTGTTCCATGACATACAAAAAATATTAAATTACAGAAATGTCTGTTCATTATCGGCACAAGGAGTTCAAGTAAAGAGAATACAAAATAGTGTTTCTAGCCTTACTGAAGCGTTTGAGCTCTTGGTGAGTGCTGTAAACGCCTTTTCAGTGTGAAGTAACGCCTAAAACCACGACTTCATTATTGCACATGAGTGGACACTGAAGAGAAAGTAGTCTTATTTTTTCTTAAGAAAATGTCATTTACTGTCAGTTCCATTACAAATGAAGCATATTTCATGGCTGAAATATCTGTTCATTATCGTTGTATATAGTTCACGTTGAGAGAACACTGTGTTGCGTGTCTGGCCTTTCTAAAGCGTTTTAGCGCTTGGGGAGTGCTGTAAACGCCATTTCAGTTTGAAGTATCGTCTAAAACCACGAATTCTTGAACGCATATTTATAGTCTCCAAAGTTGAAGTAGTCAAATTTTTCATGACGAAAATGAGATTCCCAAACTGTTCCATGACATAGAATAGATGGCAAAAATGTCGGTTCCTGATCGGTACAATAAGTTCAAGTAAAGAGAATACAACATAGTGTTTCTAGCCTTTCTAAAGCGTTTGAGCGCTTGGGGAGTGCTCTAAACGCCTTTCAGTGTGAAATAACGCCTAAAACCATGACTTCATGACCGTACATTTATAGTCACCAAAGTTCAAGTAGTCAAATTTTTTATGACGAAAATGTGATTCCCAGGCTTTTCCAAGACATACAAAAGATATTATATGGCAGAAATGTCTGTTCATGATCGGTACAATGAGTTCAAGTAAAGAGAATAGAACTTAGTGTTTCTAGCCTTTCTAAAGCGTTTGAGCGCTTGATGAATGCTGTAAAAGCCTTTTCAGTTTTAAGTAACGCCTAAAACCATGACTTCATTATTGTATATCAGTAGACACTCAAGAGAAAGTAGTCTTATTTTTTCTCATGAAAATGTTATTTACTATCATTTCCATTACAAATAAAGCACAGTTCATGGCAGAATTGTCTGTTCATGATCATTTTATAGAGTTCACTTTAACAGAACACTCCATTGCGTGGCTAGCCTTTCTAAAGCGTTTGAGCACTTGATGAGTGCTCTAAACGCCTTTTCAGTGTGAAATAACGCCTAAAACCTTTACTTCATTATTGTACATGAGTAGTCACTCAAGAGAAAGTAGTCTTTTTTTTCTGATGAAAATGTTATTTACTGTCAGTTCCATTACAAATAAACCACATTTCATGGCTGAATTGTCTGTTCATGATCACTTTATGGAGTTCACATTAGCAGAACACTGCATTGCGTGTCTAGCCCTGCTGAAGCGTTTGAGCGCTTCGGGAGAGCTGGAAACGCCTTTTCAGTTTGAATTAACGCCTAAGACCATGACTTCATGACCTTACATTTATAGTCACCACAATTGAAGTAGTCAAATTTCCTATAACGACAGTGAGAGTCCCAGTCGGTTCGATAACATAGTAAAGGTAGTAAATGTCAGAAATGTCTGTTCTTGATCGGTACAATTAGTTGAAGTAAAAAGAATACAACATAGTGTTTCTGGCCTTCCTAAAGCGTTTGAGCGCTTGGCGAGTGCTCTAAACGCCTTTTCAGTGTGAAATGACGCCTAAAACCATGAGTTCATTATTGTACATGAGTAGACACATTTAAGAGAAAGTACTCATATTTTTCATTAAGAAAATGTTATTTACTGTCAGTTCCATCACAGATGAAGCACATTTCATGGCTGAATTATCTGTTTATGATGATTGTATAGAGTTCAGGTTAACAGAGCACTGCATTGCGTGTCTAGCCTTTCTGAAGCGGTTTATCGCATCGGGAGTGCTGTAAACGCTTTTTCAGTTTGAAATGATGCCGAAAACCACGACTTCAGGAATGTAATTTATAGTTACCAAAGTTGAAGTAGTCAATGTTTTTATGACGACAATGTGATTCCCAGTCTTTTCCAACGCATACAAAAGATATTATATGGCAGAAATGTCTGTCCATGATCGGTACAAGGAGTTCAAGTAAAAAAAATATAACATAGTGTTTCTAGCCTTACTAAAGCGTTTGAGCGCTTGATGAGTGCTTGTAAACGCCTTTTCAGTTTGAAGTAACGCCTAAAACCATGACTTCATTATCGTACAAGAGTAGACAATCAAGAGAAAGTTGTCTTATTTTTTCTTATGAAAATGTTATTTACTGTTAGTTCCATTGCAAGTTAAGCTCATTTCATGGCTAAGTTGTCTGTTCATGATCATTGTATAGAATTCAGGTTAACAGAGCACTGCTTGCGTGTCTGGCCTTTCTAAAGCGTATTAGCGCATCGGGAGTGCTGTAAACGCCTTTTCAGTTTGAAATGACGCCGAAAACCACAACTTCATGAATGTACATTTATAGTTACCACAGTTGAAGTAGTCAAGTTTTTCATGAGAAAAATGTGATTCCCAGTCTTTTCCAAGACATCCAAAAGATATTATATGGCAGAAATGTCTGTCCATGATCGGTACAAGGAGTTCAAGTAAAAAAAAATATAACATAGTTTTTCTAGCTTTACTAAAGCGTTTGAGCGCTTGATGAGTGCTCTAAACGCCTTTTCAGTTTGAAGTAACGCCTAAAACCATGACTTCATTATTGTAAAAGAGTAGACACTCAATAGAAAGTAGTCTTATTTTTTCTCATGAAAATGTTATTTACTGTCAGTTCCATAACAAATAAACCACATTTCATGGCTGAATCGTCTGTTCATGATCATTTTATAGAGTTCACATTAACAGAACACTGCATTGCCTGTGTAGCCCTGCTGAAACGTTTGAGCGCTTCGGGAGTGCTGTAAATGCCTTTTCAGTTTGAAATGACGCCGAAAACCAAAACTTCATGAATGTACATTTATAATTACCACAGTTGAAGTAGTCAAATTTTTCATGAGGAAAATGTGATTTTAAGTCTGTTCCATAACAAAGAAAAGATATTATATGAAGGAAATGTCTGTTCATGATCGGTGCAAGGAGTTAAAGTAAAGAGAATACAACATAGTGTTTCTAGCCTTTCTGAAGCGTTTGAGCGCTTGGGGAGTGCTCTAAACGCCTTTTCAGTTTGAAGTAACGCCTAAAACCATGAGTTCATTATTGTACATGAGTAGACACTCAAGACAAAGTACTCATATTTTTCCTTAAGAAACTGTTATTTACTGTCAGTTCCATCACAAATGAAGCATATTTCATGGCTGAATTATCTGTTCATGATCATTTTAAAGAGTTCAGGTTAACAGAGCACTGCTTGCGTGTCTAGCCTTTCTGAAGCGTTTTAGCGCATCGGGAGTGCTGTAAACGACTTTTCAGTTTGAAATGACGCCGAGAACCACGACTTCAGGAATGTACATTTATAGTTACCAAAGTTGAAGTAGTCAATGTTTTCATGACGAAAATGTGATTCCCAGTCTTTTCCAATGCATAAAAAAGATATTATATGGCAGAAATGTCTGTTCATGATCGGTACAAGGAGTTCAAGTAAAAAAAAATATAACATAGTGTTTCTAGCCTTTCTAAAGCGTTTGAGCGCTTGATGAGTGCTTGTAAACGCCTTTTCAGTTTGAAGTAACGCCTAAAACCATGACTTCATTATTGTACATGAATGGACACTCAAGAGAAAGTAGTCTTATTTTTTCTCATGAAAACGTTATTTACTGTCAGTTCCATTTCAAATAAAGCATATTTAATTGCAGAATTGTCTGTTCATGATCATTGCGTAGAGTTCACTTTAACAGAACAATGCATTGCGTGTCTTGCCTGTCTAAAGCGTTTGAGCGCTTGAGGAGTGCTCTAAACGCCTTTTCAGTGTAAAGTAACGCCAAGAAGCATGACTTCATTATTGTACGTGTCTGGACACCCAATATAAAATAGTCAAATTTTTTCTCTCATGAAAATGTTATTTTCTGTCAGTTACATCGCAAATAATGCATATTTCATGGCTGAATTGTCTGTTCATGGTCATTGTAAATTGTTCACGTTAAGAGAACACCGCATTGCGTGTCTAGCCTTTCTAAAGCGTTTGAGCGCTTGAGGAGTGCTGGAAACGCCTTTTCAGTTTGAATTAACGCCTAAGACCATGACTTCATGAATGTACATTTATTGTCACCAAAGTTCAAGTACTCAATGTTTTTATGATGAAAATGTGATGCCCAGTCTGTTCCATGACATATATATATATGACATTATATGGCAGAAGTGTCTGTCCATGATTGGTACAAGGAGTTCAAGTAAAGAGAATACAACATAGTGTTTCTAGCCTTTCTGAAGCGTTTGAGCGCTTGGGGAGTGCTCTAAACGCCTAAGACCATGACTTCATTATTGTACATGAATGGACACTCAAGAGAAATAGTCTTATTTTACTGTCAGTTTCATTACAAACAAATAACATTTCTTGGCAGAATTGTCTGTTCATGATCATTTTATAGAGTTCACATTAACAGAACACTGCACTGCGTGTCTAGCCTTTCTAAAGCGTTTGAGCGCTTGGGGAGTGCTCTAAGCGCCCTTTCAGTGTGAAGTAACGCCTAAAACCATGATTTCATCATTGTACATGAATGGACACTCAAGAGAAAGTAGTCTTATTTTCTCTCATGAAAATGTTATTTCCTGTCAGTTCCATTACAAATAAACCACATTTCATGGCTGAATTGTCTGTCCATGATCATTTTATAGAGTTCAGGTTAACAGAACACTGCATTGCGTGTCGAGCGTTTCTGAAGCGTTTGAGCGCTTGGGGAGTGCTCTAAACGCCTTTTCAGTTTGAATCAACGCCTAAGACCATGACTTCATGAATGTACATTTATTGTCACCAAAGTTCAAGTAGTCAATGTTTTTATGACGAAAATGTGATTCCGAGTCTGTTCCATGACATACAAAAGATATTATATGGCAGAAGTGTCTTTTAATGATCGGTACAAGGAGTTCAAGTAAAGAGAATACAACATAGTGATTCTAGCCTTTCTGAAGCGTTTGAGCGCTTGGGGAGTGCTCTAAACGCCCTTTCAGTGTGAAGTAACGCCTAAAACCATGACTTCATTATTGTACAGGAATAGACACTCAAGAGAAAGTAGTCTTATTTTTTCTCATGAAAATATTATTTAGTGTCAGTTCCATCACAAATAAACCATATTTCATAGCAGAATTGTCTGTTCATGATCATTTTATAGAGTTCACATTAACACTACACCGCATTGCGTGTCTAGCCTTTCTAAAGCGTTTGAGCGCTTGGGGAGTGCTCTAAACGCCTTTTCAGTGTGAAGTAACGCCTAAAACCATGACTTCATTATTGTACATGAATGGACACTCAAGAGAAAGTAGTCTTATTTTCTCTCATGAAAATGCTATTTCCTGTCAGTTCCATCTCAAATAAAGCATATTTCATGGCAGAATTGTCTGTTCATGGTCATTGCAAATAGTTCACGCTAAGAGAACACTGCATTGCGTGTCTAGCCTTTCTAAAGCGTTTGAGCGCTTCGGGAGTGCTGGAAACGCCTTTTCAGTTTCATGTAAGGCTTAACAATATGACTTCAAGAATGTACATTTATTGTCAACAAAGTTGAAGTAGTCAAATTTTCCATGACGAAAATGTGATTCCCGGTCTGTTCCATAACATACAAAAGATATTATATCGCAAAAATGTATGTTCTTTATCGGTACAATAAGTTCAAGTAAAGAGAATACAACATAGTGTTTCTAGCCTTTCTAAAGCGATTGAGCGCTTGAGGAGTGCTCTAAACGCCTTTTCAGTGTGAAGAAACGCCTAAAACCATGACTTCATTATTGTACATGAATGGACACTCAAGAGAAAGTATTCTTATTTTCTCTCATGAAAATGTTATTTACTGTCAGTTCCATTACAAAGAAATAACATTTCTTTGCAGAATTGTCTGTTCATGATCTTTTTATAGAGGTCACATTAACAGAACACCGCATTGCGTGGCTAGCCTTTCAAAAGCGTTTGAGCGCTTGGGGAGTGCTCTAAACGCCTTTTCAGTGTGAAGTAACGCCTAAAACCATGACTTCATTATTGTACATGAATGGACACTCAAGAGAAAGTAGTCTTATTTTTTCTCATGAAAATGTTATTTCCTGTCAGTTTCATTACAAATAACCCAGATTTCATGGCTGAATTGTCTGTCCATGATCATTTCATAGAGTTGGCACTAACAGAACACTGCATTGCGTGTCTAGCCTTCCTAAAGCGTTTGAGCGTTTGAGGAGTGCTCTAAACGCCTTTTCAGTTTGAATCACCGCCTAAGACCATGACTTCATGACTGTACATTTATTGTCACCAAAGTTCAAGTAGTCAATGTTTTTACGACGAAAATGTGATTCCCAGTCTGTTCCATGACATACAAAAGATATTATATGGCAGAATTGTCTGTTCATGATCGGAACAAGGAGTTCAAGTAAAGAGAATACAACATAGTGTTTCTAGCCTTTCTAAAGCGTTTGAGCGCTTGGGGAGTGCTCTAAACGCCTTTTCAGTTTGAATTAACGCCAAAGACCATGACTTCATGAATGTACATTTATTGTCACCAAAGTTCAAGTAGTCAATGTTTTTATGACGAAAATGTGATTCCCAGTCGGGTCCATGACATACAAAAGATATTATATGGCAGAAGTGTCTGTTCATGATCGCTACAAGGAGTTCAAGTAAAGAGAATATAACATAGTGTTTCTAGCCTTTCTGAAGCGTTTGAGCGCTTGGGGAGTGCTCTAAACGCCTTTTCAGTGTGAAGTAACGCCTAAAACCATGACTTCATTATTGTACAGGAATAGAGACTCAAGAGAAAGTAGTCTTATTTTTTCTGATGAAAATATTATTTACTGTCAGTTCCATTACAAATTATCCATATTTCATAGCAGAATAGTCTGTTCATGATCATTTTATAGAGTTCACATTAACACTACACCGCATTGCGTGTCTAGCCTTTCTAAAGCGTTTGAGCGCTTGGGGAGTGCTCTAAACGCCCTTTCAGTGTGAAGTAACGCCTAAAAGCATGACTTCATTATTGTACATGACTGGACACTCAAGAGAAAGTAGTCTTATTTTCTCTCATGAAAGTGTTATTTCCTGTCAGTTCCATTACAAATAAACCACATTTCATGGCTGAATTGTCTGTCCATGATCATTTTATAGAGTTCCGGTTAACAGAACACTTCATAGCGTGTCTAGCCTTTCTAAAGCGTTTGAGCGCTTGGGGAGTGCTCTAAACGCCTTTTCAGTTTGAATAAACGCCTAAGACCATGACTTCATTATTGTACATGAATAGACACTCAAGAGAAATAGTCTTATTTTCTCTCATGAAAATGTTATTTACTGTCAGTTTCATTACAAACAAAGAACATTTCTTGGCAGAATTTTCTGTTCATGATCATTTTATAGACCTCACATTAACAGAACACTGCACTGCGTGTCTAGCCTTTCAAAAGCGTTTGAGCGCTTGGCGAGTGCTCTAAACGCCCTTTCAGTGTGAAGTAACGCCTAAAACCATGATTTCATCATTGTACATGAATGGACACTCAAGAGAAAGTAGTCTTATTTTCTCTCATGAAAATGTTATTTCCTGTCAGTTCCATTACCGTTACGTTAAGAGAACACTGCACAGCGTGTCTGGCCTTTCTAAAGCGTTTGAGCGCATCGGAATTGCTGGAAACGCCTTTTCAGTTTGAAGTATCGCCTAAAACTACGACTTCTTGAACGTACATTTATAGTCTCCAAAGCTGAAATAGTCAAATTTTTCATGACGACAATGTGATTCCCAATCTGTTCCATAACATAGAAAAGATGGCAGAAATGTCTGTTCATGATCGGTACAATGAGAGAATACAACATAGTGTTTCTAGCCTTTCTAAAGCGTTTGAGCGCTTGGGGAGTGCTCTTTTCAGTATGAAGTAACGCCTAAAACCATGACTTCATTATTGTACATGGGTAGACATTCAAGATCAAGTGATCATATTTTTTCTCAACAAAATGTGATTCCCTGTCAGTTCCATTACAAATAAAGCATAGTTTGTGGCTGAATTGTCTGTTCATCTTCATAAAACCACGACTTCATGAATGTCCATTTATAGTCAGCAAAGTTGAAGTACTCAAATTTTTTACGAAGAAAATGTGAGTCCCTGTCTGTGCCATTCCAAAGAAAATTCATGCCAGAAATGTCTGTTCACAATCGGTATAATGGGTTTACGATGATAGAATACTACATAGTGTTTTCAGCCTGTCTAAAGCTTTTGAGCGCTTGGGGAGTGCTGGAAACGCCTTTTCAGTGTGAAGTAACGCCTACAACCATGACTTTATTATTGTACTTGTGTACTCTACCCACGTTGAAGTTGTGAAATTTTGTCTCATGGAAATGAGACTTACTATTACATAAAAAAGGTATTTTATGGTTGAAATGTCTGATTGTGATCATTTTAGAGTTCAAGTTAAGAGAATACTGCATAGCGTTTCTAGCCTTCCGAAAGCGTTTGAGCGCATTGAGCGTGCTGTAACATATCAACGCAAGTTAACGTCGGGAACAAATATTTCCATACTGTAAACATTTAATCATCAGAGTAAAAGCTTCAGAGTTCATTTATATGAAAAGATAATTTCTTGTCGGTTCCATTGCATATAAAGCGAGTTCGTGATAGGACACTGCGCCAGTGCCTAAGCGCTTCCATTCCACAATTTATTCTTTAGAGCCTTAATGGCTTGGTAGCAGATCCTTGCCTTGGCATCAGAGCTGAATTCGCAATTTCTGTTCAATCATCTGAACATGTTAAGATCTTGGTCCACGAACCAATGACTCCAAGTTCACATTCCAATATTATAGTCACTATTGTTAAAGTTTGAGTATTTTATAAGGGGCCTTTGGATCACACACCACATTAATGTTTTTTTTAAGCCTTAAAGTCTGGTCCATGATTACTAGGTCTTGTCTTCACAATATTAATTCCCTGTTCTGTTGTAATATGATAAGGGCCTCTGGGCCTGTGTTGATGAGACCACATCCCATCTTACTCCTGAAAAATGAAATGGCTCAGATGGTATTTGCTCAGCGATTTCATTGCAATTTTTTTTCATCCCTGGTCTCAGTTCAGAAGTGCAGGGAAAAAGACCCTGCGCTTTGGCCTTCAAATTTCAATTCCAATATTATAGTTCCTGTTCTAAGAGGTTGTGTCTTGGCCTTATTCTAAGGGATTTGTTACTAAGGGACTCGGACTTGGCCTCAGAGTGGCTTGGTCTTTGGTAGCAGATCCTTGCCTGGGTTTCAGAGTTGCATTGACAATTTCTGTTCAAACATTTGAAAAGGTTGGGATTTTGATTCAAGGACTCAAAGACTCTAAGTTCCAATTCCAATATTACAGTCATTTTAGTTAAAGTTTGGGAATTTCATAATGGGCCCATTACCTTTGGCTCAAAGCTCGTATTAAAAGTTTTTTTAAGCCTTAACATTTGGGTCATTATTACTAGGTTGTCAAATGGCTCATACTGCTTATTGGCTCAGAGATTTCATTGCAGTTTCTTTCCGTCCTTTTCCTCAGTTCACAAGTGAAGCCCTAAGCCCCTGGGCTGTGGCCTCCAAATTACCAGTCCAATTTTATAGTTCCTATTCTAAATGGTTGTGTCTTGGCCTCATTCTAAGTGATTTTGTGTTTATCATATGATGCTGGGTCCTGGCCTCAGAGCTCCTTTTCCAATTTCTTTTTTCTTTAGAGTCCAAATGGCTGGCTCATGCTACTGGCCCGTTGCCTGGGTGTTAGTTGTTTATTTTCAACATTATTGTCCCTGTCATAAGGTTCAGTTCACTGGTAGTTGGCTGCAGAACAGAGGCTTGGAACACAAATCCTAGACCTGAATCTTTCTCAGCTAAAGGAAAGATGCTTGAGAACAAGAGCCTGGGCCTGGGCTTCAGACAACCAAACAAAATGTCTTGGTACTATTACAAAAATGTTTTGTCGGGGGAGATGATGTTAGGACTTGGCTCTCGTTCAGAGTCGTTATCGTTAGACACTACATGTCTGGGACACGGGTACTTTTTCTTGTCCTGGGCTTTAGTAATTTAGTTGCATTTTCTCATCAATGTTGGAAACTAATTAGGGATTTATATTCTATATTTTATAATAATTTTTTTAATATGTATATAATATTTAATATAATATTATATATATATATATATATATATATATATATATATATATATATATATATATATATTTAATATTTAATATATAATATAATTTTATATTTTTATATTCTCTATCCTTAACTGCTGGTTTTAGTTCCTTGGCTTTTGGCATTCACTCAGAATCATACCGCAGGCTTCATTATTTCGAGGCAATCGGGCAGGGTACCCTTGTCTTGGGCCTGTTCCTGGCCTTTACTACTTTCAGTGGTTTTCTTATCAACCGTGGCGACAAATTAGGATATAATATATTCTCGAAGTGTAATAATTGGTTTTAGATTCAGGGATTTGGCCTTTGCCTCAGAATGATGCCTCAGATATCTTTATTCTGACGAAATTTAGCCGGGTACCTTTGGCCTGGGCCTGGGCTTTAGCCCTCCCAAAAAATATATGTGCCATACTCTAAGGTGTTTTATGTTCGTGACAAGACACTGGGCCTAGGCCTCAGAGCTTCCATTCCACATTTTATTCTTATTCATCTTTAGACACTACATGTCTGGGACATGGGTCCTATTTCTTTTCCTGGGCCTTAGTAATTTGATTGCATTTTCTCATCAATGTTGAAAACTAATGAGGGATTTATTATATACTCTATCCTTCACTGTTGGTTTTAGTTCCTTGGCTTTTGGCCATCACTCAGAATCATAACGCAGTCTTCATTATTTCGAGGCAATTGGGGACCATTGTCTTGGGCCTGGGCCTTAGCCCTCCCAAAAAAATGTATGTGCCATATTCTAAGGTGTTTTATGTTCGCGAGAGGACACTGGGTCCAGGCCTCAGAGCTTCCATTCCACATTTTGTTCTATACAGTCTCAATGGCTTGGTCTTTGGTAGCAGATCCTTGTCTGGGTTTCAGAGCTGCATTGACAATTTCTGTTCACCCATCTGTACAGGTTGGGATGTCGGTTCAATGACCCAACCACTCAAAGCAACCATTCCAATATTATAGTCACTATTGTTTAGGTTTGGGTATTTTGTAGCGGGCCCGTGACCTTTGGCTAAAAGCTCAGATGAAATGTTTTTAAGCCTAAAAGTCTGGGTCATGATTGCTATGTCTTGTCTTCAGAATAACAATTACCTATTCTATCGTAATAGGGTAGAGGCCTCTGGGCCTGTGTTTAAGAGCTCATGTCCTAACTTACTCTTTCAAGATCAAATGGCTCATACTGGGTATTGGCTCAGCGATTTCACTGCAGTTTCTTTTCATCCTTGGCCTCAGTTCAGAAGTGGAGTTATAAGGCCCTGGGCTTTGGCCTCCAAATTAGTACTGAAATATTATAATTCCTAATCTAAGCGGTTGGGACTTGGCCTTATTCTAAGTTATTTTGTGTTGATGACCTGATGGTGGGGCTTCGCCTCAGAGCTCCTTTTCCAAATTTTATTCTTTAGGGTCCAAATGGCTGGTTCATGCTACTGGACCTTTGCCTGGGTGTTAGTTGTTTATTTTCAACATTATTTTCCCTGTCTCAAGGTTTATTTCATTGTTAGTGGGCTACAGAATAGAACCTTAGAACACAAATCCTTGACTTTAAATCTTTCTTAGCTAAACCAAAGATGCTTGAGAACAAGACCAGGGGCCTTGGCTTGAGAGAACGAAACAAAATGTCTTGGTACTATGATAACGATTTTTTGTCAGGGGAGATGATGTTAGGACTTGGCCCCTTTTCAAACTCATAATCTTTAGACACCACATGTCTGGGACAAGAGTACTTGTTTTTTGTCCTGGGCATTAACAATCTTATCGCATTTTCTCATCAATGTTGGAAACTACTGAGGGATTTATTATATTCTCTATCCTTAACTGTTGTTTTAGTTCCTTGGCTTTTGGCCTACACTCAGAATCATACCACAGGCTTGATTATTTCGAGGCAATTGGGGGCCCTTGGCTTGGGCCTGGGCCTTAGCCCTCCCAAAAAAAATGTATTTGCCATATTCTAAGGTGTTTTATGTTCACGAGAGGACACTGGGTCCAGGCCTCAGAGCTTCCATTCCACTTTTTGTTCTATACAGTCTCAATGGCTTGGTCTTTGGTAGCAGATCCTTGCCTGGCTTTCAGAGTTGCATTGACAATTTCTGTTCAAACATTTGAAAAGTTTGGGATTTTGATTCAAAAACTCAAAGACTCTAAGCTCCCATTCCAATATTACAGTCATTTCAGTTAAGGTTTGGAAATTTTATAATGGGCCCATTACCTTTGGCTCAAAGCTCAGATTGAATGTTTTTAAGCCTTAAAGTTTGGGTCATGATTACTAGGTCTTGCCTTCTCAATATTAAATCCCTGTTCTATTGTAATACGATCAAGGTCTCTGGGCCTGTGTTTAAGAGCTCATGTTCCATCTTACTCTTTCAAAACAAAACAGCTCATACTGGGTATTGGCTCAGAGATTTCATTGCAGTTTCTTTCCATCCTTTTCCTCAGTTCAGAAGTGAAGCTATAAGAGCCTGGGCTGTGGCCTCCAAATTACTATTCAAATATTATAGTTCCTCTTCTAAGAGGTTGGGAGTTGTCCTTATTCTAACTGATTTTGTGTTGATGATATGATTGTGGGACTTGGCCTCAGAGCTCCTATTACAAATTTTTTTCTTTAGAGTCCAAATGGCTGGCTCATGCAACTGGAACTTTGCCTGGGTGTTAGGTCTTTGTTTTCAACATTATTGTCCCTGTCTTTAGTTCATGGTTAGTGGGCTAAAGACCAGAGCCTTGGAACACAAATCCTAGACTTTAATCTTGTTTAGCTAAACCAAAGAAGCCTGAGAACAAGACCCTGGGCCTTGGCTTCAGACAAACAAACAAAATTTCTTGGTATTGTTATAAGGAATTTTTGTCGGGGGAGATGATGTTAGGACTTGGTTCCTGTTCAACCTCTTTATCTTTAGACACTACATGTCTGGGACATGGGTCCTATTTCTTTTCCTGGGCCTTAGTAATTTGATTGCATTTTCTCATCAATGTTGGAAACTAATGAGGGATTTATTATACTCTCTATGCTCATCTCCCATCTTACTCTTTCAAGATGACATGGCTCATACAGTGTATTAGCTTAGAGATTTCATTGCCATTTCTTTTCATTCTTGTCCTCAGTTCAAAAGCACAGTTATAAGATCCTGGGCTGTGGCCTACAAATTACTGTTCTAGTTCCTATTATAAGAGGTTATGTTTTGGCCTTATTCTAATGGATTTTTTGTTGATCATACGATGTTCATACCAAGCCTCAGAGATCCTGTTCCTTTTTTTCTTTAGAAAATTAAATCCCTGTTCTATTGTAATAGAATAGAGATCTCTGGGCCTGTTTTTAAGAGCTCATGTCCCATCTTCCTTTTTCAAGTTGAAATGGCTTCATAAAGAGTATTATCTTAGAAATTTCATTGCAATATCTTTTCATCCTTGGCCTCAGTTCAGCAGTACATTTATAAGAACCTAGGCTTTGGCCTCCAAATTACCACTCAAATATTATAGTTCCTATTCTAAGAGGTTGTGTCTTGTGTCTAGAGGTTTGTGTTGGTGATATGATGCTTGAGCATCTATTACCAAAGTTTTTCTTTAGAGTCCAAATGGCTGGCTCATGCTACTGGACCTTTGCCTGTTGTTGGTTTAAGTTCCTGAGCATTTGCCCTTTGCCTGAGAATCATGCCCCAGATATCATTATATAGATGCAATTTAAGCAGGTCCTTTGGCCTTTGGCTGAGACTTAGCTCTCGAAAAAAAAATGATTTGCTGTATTCTAATGTGTTTCATACTCAAAAGAGCACACTGGGCGTAGGCCACAGAGCTTCCATTCCACATTTTATGCTTCAGTTAGCCAAGTTTTTGTGCAATCTCCCAAGTTAAAGTAGGCATATATTGTCTCATGAAAATGTAACTTACGATCTGTTCCATTAAATTAAAAAGGTATTTTATGGCAGAAATGTCTCTTTATAATCATTATACACATTAAGAGAGTACGACATGAAGTCATGGTCTTAGGCGTTGATTCAAACTGAAAAGGCGTTTAGAGCACTCCCCAAGCGCTCAAACGCTTCAGAAAGGCTAGAAACACTATGTTGTATTCTCTTTACTTGAACTCCTTGTACCGATCATGCACAGACACTTCTGCCATATAATATCTTTTGTATGTCATGGAACAGACTGGGAATCACATTTTAGTCATAAAAACATTGACTACTTGAACTTTGGTGACAATAAATGTACATTCATGAAGTCATGGTCTTAGGCGTTAATTCAAACTGAAAAGGCGTTTAGAGCACTCCCCAAGCGCTCAAACGCTTTAGAAAGGCTAGACACGCTATGCAGTGTTCTGTTAACCTGAACTCTATAAAATGATCATGGACAGACAATTCAGCCATGAAATGTGCTTTATTTGTAATGGAACTGACAGGAAATAACATTTTCATGAGAGAAAATAAGACTACTTTCTCTTGAGTGTCCATTCATGTACAATAATGAAGTCATGGTTTTAGGCGTTACTTCACACTGAAAAGGCGTTTAGAGCACTCCCCAAGCGCTCAAACGCTTCAGAAAGGCTAGAAACACTATGTTGTATTCTCTTTACTTGAACTCCTTGTACCGATCATGAAAAGACATTTCTGCCATATAATATCTTTTGTATGTCATGGAACAGACTGGGAATCACATTTTAGTCATAAAAACATTGACTACTTGAACTTTGGTGACAATAAATGTACATTCATGAAGTCATGGTCTTAGGCGTTAATTCAAACTGAAAAGGCGTTTAGAGCACTCCCCAAGCGCTCAAACGCTTTAGAAAGGCTAGACACGCTATGCAGTGTTCTGTTAACCTGAACTCTATAAAATGATCATGGACAGACAATTCAGCCATGAAATGTGGTTTATTTGTAATGGAACTGACAGGAAATAACATTTTCATGAGAGAAAATAAGACTACTTTCTCTTGAGTGTCCATTCATGTACAATAATGAAGTCATGGTTTTAGGCGTTACTTCACACTGAAAAGGCGTTTAGAGCACTCCCCAAGCGCTCAAACGCTTCAGAAAGGCTAGAAACACTATGTTGTATTCTCTTTACTTGAACTCCTTGTACCGATCATGAAACAGACACTTTCTGCCATATAATATCTTTTGTATGTCATGGAACAGACTGGGAATCACATTTTAGTCATAAAAACATTGACTACTTGAACTTTGGTGACAATAAATGTACATTCATGAAGTCATGGTCTTAGGCGTTAATTCAAACTGAAAAGGCGTTTAGAGCACTCCTCAAGCGCTCAAACGCTTTAGAAAGGCTAGACACGCTATGCAGTGTTCTGTTAACCTGAACTCTATAAAATGATCATGGACAGACAATTCAGCCATGAAATGTGGTTTATTTGTAATGGAACTGACAGGAAATAACATTTTCATGAGAGAAAATAAGACTACTTTCTCTTGAGTGTCATTCATGTACAATAATGAAGTCATGGTTTTAGGCGTTACTTCACACTGAAAAGGCGTTTAGAGCACTCCCCAAGCGCTCAAACGCTTCAGAAAGGCTAGAAACACTATGTTGTATTCTCTTTACTTGAACTCCTTGTACCGATCATGCACAGACACTTTCTGCCATATAATATCTTTTGTATGTCATGGAACAGACTGGGAATCACATTTTAGTCATAAAAACATTGACTACTTGAACTTTGGTGACAATAAATGTACATCATGAAGTCATGGTCTTAGGCGTTGATTCACACTGAAAAGGCGTTTAGAGCACTCCCCAAGCGCTCAAACGCTTCAGAAAGGCTAGAAACACTATGTTGTATTCTCTTTACTTGAACTCCTTGTACCGATCATGAAAAGACACTTTCTGCCATATAATATCTTTTGTATGTCATGGAACAGACTGGGAATCACATTTTAGTCATAAAAACATTGACTACTTGAACTTTGGTGACAATAAATGTACATTCATGAAGTCATGGTCTTAGGCGTTAATTCACACTGAAAAGGCGTTTAGAGCACTCCCCAAGCGCTCAAACGCTTCAGAAAGGCTAGACACGCTATGCAGTGTTCTGTTAACCTGAACTCTATGAAAACTGATCATGAACAGACAATTCTGCCATGAAATGTCTTTTTTGTAATGGAACTGACAGGAAATCACATTTTCATGAGAAAAATAGACTACTTGCTCTTGGTGTCATTCATGTACAATAATGAAGTCATGGTTTTAGGCGTTACTTCACACTGAAAAGGCGTTTAGAGCACTCCCCAAGCGCTCAAACGCTTCAGAAAGGCTAGAAACACTATGTTGTATTCTCTTTACTTGAACTCCTTGTACCGATCATGGAAAGACACTTCTGCCATATAATATCTTTTGTATGTCATGGAACAGACTGGGAATCACATTTTAGTCATAAAAACATTGACTACTTGAACTTTGGTGACAATAAATGTACATTCATGAAGTCATGGTCTTAGGCGTTAATTCAAACTGAAAAGGCGTTTAGAGCAGGAGCGCTCAAACGCTTTAGAAAGGCTAGACACGCTATGCAGTGTTCTGTTAACCTGAACTCTATAAAATGATCATGGACAGACAATTCAGCCATGAAATGTGGTTTATTTGTAATGGAACTGACAGGAAATAACATTTTCATGAGAGAAAATAAGACTACTTTCTCTTGAGTGTCCATTCATGTACAATAATGAAGTCATGGTTTTAGGCGTTACTTCACACTGAAAAGGCGTTTAGAGCACTCCCCAAGCGCTCAAACGCTTCAGAAAGGCTAGAAACACTATGTTGTATTCTCTTTACTTGAACTCCTTGTACCGATCATGGACAGACATTTCTGCCATATAATATCTTTTGTATGTCATGGAACAGACTGGGAATCACATTTTAGTCATAAAAACATTGACTACTTGAACTTTGGTGACAATAAATGTACATTCATGAAGTCATGGTCTTAGGCGTTGATTCACACTGAAAAGGCGTTTAGAGCACTCCCCAAGCGCTCAAACGCTTCAGAAAGGCTAGAAACACTATGTTGTATTCTCTTTACTTGAACTCCTTGTACCGATCATGAAAAGACACTTTCTGCCATATAATATCTTTTGTATGTCATGGAACAGACTGGGAATCACATTTTAGTCATAAAAACATTGACTACTTGAACTTTGGTGACAATAAATGTACATTCATGAAGTCATGGTCTTAGGCGTTAATTCACACTGAAAAGGCGTTTAGAGCACTCCCCAAGCGCTCAAACGCTTTAGAAAGGCTAGACACGCTATGCAGTGTTCTGTTAATGTGAACTCTATAAAATGATCATGAACAGACAATTCTGCCAAGAAATGTTATTTGTTTGTAATGGAACTGACAGTGAATAACATTTTCATGAGAAAAAATAAGACTACCTTCTCTTGAGTGTCTATTCATGTACAATAATGAAGTCATGGTTTTAGGCGTTACTTCACACTGAAAAGGCGTTTAGAGCACTCCCCAAGCGCTCAAACGCTTCAGAAAGGCTAGAAACACTATGTTGTATTCTCTTTACTTGAACTCCTTGTACCGATCATGAAAAGACACTTTTGCCATATAATATCTTTTGTATGTCATGGAACAGACTGGGAATCACATTTTAGTCATAAAAACATTGACTACTTGAACTTTGGTGACAATAAATGTACATTCATGAAGTCATGGTCTTAGGCGTTAATTCAAACTGAAAAGGCGTTTAGAGCACTCCTCAAGCGCTCAAACGCTTTAGAAAGGCTAGACACGCTATGCAGTGTTCTGTTAACCTGAACTCTATAAAATGATCATGGACAGACAATTCAGCCATGAAATGTGGTTTATTTGTAATGGAACTGACAGGAAATAACATTTTCATGAGAGAAAATAAGACTACTTTCTCTTGAGTGTCCATTCATGTACAATAATGAAGTCATGGTTTTAGGCGTTACTTCACACTGAAAAGGCGTTTAGAGCACTCCCCAAGCGCTCAAACGCTTCAGAAAGGCTAGAAACACTATGTTGTATTCTCTTTACTTGAACTCCTTGTACCGATCATGGACAGACACTTCTGCCATATAATATCTTTTGTATGTCATGGAACAGACTGGGAATCACATTTTAGTCATAAAAACATTGACTACTTGAACTTTGGTGACAATAAATGTACATTCATGAAGTCATGGTCTTAGGCGTTGATTCACACTGAAAAGGCGTTTAGAGCACTCCCCAAGCGCTCAAACGCTTCAGAAAGGCTAGAAACACTATGTTGTATTCTCTTTACTTGAACTCCTTGTACCGATCATGAAACAGACACTTTCTGCCATATAATATCTTTTGTATGTCATGGAACAGACTGGGAATCACATTTTAGTCATAAAAACATTGACTACTTGAACTTTGGTGACAATAAATGTACATTCATGAAGTCATGGTCTTAGGCGTTAATTCAAACTGAAAAGGCGTTTAGAGCACTCCCCAAGCGCTCAAACGCTTTAGAAAGGCTAGACACGCTATGCAGTGTTCTGTTAACCTGAACTCTATAAAATGATCATGGACAGACAATTCAGCCATGAAATGTGGTTTATTTGTAATGGAACTGACAGGAAATAACATTTTCATGAGAGAAAATAAGACTACTTTCTCTTGAGTGTCCATTCATGTACAATAATGAAGTCATGGTTTTAGGCGTTACTTCACACTGAAAAGGCGTTTAGAGCACTCCCCAAGCGCTCAAACGCTTCAGAAAGGCTAGAAACACTATGTTGTATTCTCTTTACTTGAACTCCTTGTACCGATCATGAACAGACACTTCTGCCATATAATATCTTTTGTATGTCATGGAACAGACTGGGAATCACATTTTAGTCATAAAAACATTGACTACTTGAACTTTGGTGACAATAAATGTACATTCATGAAGTCATGGTCTTAGGCGTTACTTCACACTGAAAAGGCGTTTAGAGCACTCCCCAAGCGCTCAAACGCTTTAGAAAGGCTAGACACGCTATGCAGTGTTCTGTTAACCTGAACTCTATGAAAATGATCATGGACAGACAATTCTGCCATGAAATGTGTTTATTTGTAATGGAACTGACAGGAAATAACATTTTCATGAGAGAAAATAGACTACTTTCTCTTGGTGTCATTCATGTACAATAATGAAGTCATGGTTTTAGGCGTTACTTCACACTGAAAAGGCGTTTAGAGCACTCCCCAAGCGCTCAAACGCTTCAGAAAGGCTAGAAACACTATGTTGTATTCTCTTTACTTGAACTCCTTGTACCGATCATGAACAGACACTTTCTGCCATATAATATCTTTTGTATGTCATGGAACAGACTGGGAATCACATTTTAGTCATAAAAACATTGACTACTTGAACTTTGGTGACAATAAATGTACATTCATGAAGTCATGGTCTTAGGCGTTAATTCAAACTGAAAAGGCGTTTAGAGCACTCCTCAAGCGCTCAAACGCTTTAGAAAGGCTAGACACGCTATGCAGTGTTCTGTTAACCTGAACTCTATAAAATGATCATGGACAGACAATTCAGCCATGAAATGTGGTTTATTTGTAATGGAACTGACAGGAAATAACATTTTCATGAGAGAAAATAAGACTACTTTCTCTTGAGTGTCTATTCATGTACAATAATGAAGTCATGGTTTTAGGCGTTACTTCACACTGAAAAGGCGTTTAGAGCACTCCCCAAGCGCTCAAACGCTTCAGAAAGGCTAGAAACACTATGTTGTATTCTCTTTACTTGAACTCCTTGTACCGATCATGGACAGACACTTCTGCCATATAATATCTTTTGTATGTCATGGAACAGACTGGGAATCACATTTTAGTCATAAAAACATTGACTACTTGAACTTTGGTGACAATAAATGTACATTCATGAAGTCATGGTCTTAGGCGTTACTTCACACTGAAAAGGCGTTTAGAGCACTCCCCAAGCGCTCAAACGCTTCAGAAAGGCTAGAAACACTATGTTGTATTCTCTTTACTTGAACTCCTTGTACCGATCATGAAACAGACACTTTCTGCCATATAATATCTTTTGTATGTCATGGAACAGACTGGGAATCACATTTTAGTCATAAAAACATTGACTACTTGAACTTTGGTGACAATACATGTACATTCATGAAGTCATGGTCTTAGGCGTTAATTCAAACTGAAAAGGCGTTTAGAGCACTCCCCAAGCGCTCAAACGCTTTAGAAAGGCTAGACACGCAATGCAGTGTTCTGTTAATGTGAACTCTATAAAATGATCATGGACAGACACTTTCTGCCATGAAATGTTTTTTTGTCATGGAACTGACAGGAATCACATTGTCATGAGAAAAAATAAGACTACTTGCTCTTGAGTGTCTATTCATGTACAATAATGAAGTCATGGTTTTAGGCGTTACTTCACACTGAAAAGGCGTTTAGAGCACTCCCCAAGCGCTCAAACGCTTCAGAAAGGCTAGAAACACTATGTTGTATTCTCTTTACTTGAACTCCTTGTACCGATCATGGAAAGACACTTCTGCCATATAATATCTTTTGTATGTCATGGAACAGACTGGGAATCACATTTTCGTCATAAAAACATTGACTACTTGAACTTTGGTGACAATAAATGTACATTCATGAAGTCATGGTCTTAGGCGTTAATTCACACTGAAAAGGCGTTTAGAGCACTCCCCAAGCGCTCAAACGCTTTAGAAAGGCTAGACACGCTATGCAGTGTTCTGTTAACCTGAACTCTATGAAATGATCATGGACAGACAAATCAGCCATGAAATGTAGTTTATTTGTAATGGAACTGACAGGAAATAACATTTTCATGAGAGAAAATTAGACTACTTTCTCTTGGGTGTTCATTCATGTACAATAATGAAGTCATGGTTTTAGGCGTTACTTCACACTGAAAAGGCGTTTAGAGCACTCCCCAAGCGCTCAAACGCTTCAGAAAGGCTAGAAACACTATGTTGTATTCTCTTTACTTGAACTCCTTGTACCGATCATGAAAAGACACTTTCTGCCATATAATATCTTTTGTATGTCATGGAACAGACTGGGAATCACATTTTAGTCATAAAAACATTGACTACTTGAACTTTGGTGACAATAAATGTACATTCATGAAGTCATGGTCTTAGGCGTTAATTCAAACTGAAAAGGCGTTTAGAGCACTCCCCAAGCGCTCAAACGCTTTAGAAAGGCTAGACACGCAGTGCAGTGTTCTGTTAATGTGAACTCTATAAAATGATCATGAACAGACAATTCAGCCATGAAATGTGGTTTATTTGTAATGGAACTGACAGGAAATAACATTTTCATGAGAGAAAATAAGACTACTTGCTCTTGAGTGTCTATTCATGTACAATAATGAAGTCATGGTTTTAGGCGTTACTTCACACTGAAAAGGCGTTTAGAGCACTCCCCAAGCGCTCAAACGCTTCAGAAAGGCTAGAAACACTATGTTGTATTCTCTTTACTTGAACTCCTTGTACCGATCATGGACAGACATTTCTGCCATATAATATCTTTTGTATGTCATGGAACAGACTGGGAATCACATTTTAGTCATAAAAACATTGACTACTTGAACTTTGGTGACAATAAATGTACATTCATGAAGTCATGGTCTTAGGCGTTAATTCAAACTGAAAAGGCGTTTAGAGCACTCCCCAAGCGCTCAAACGCTTTAGAAAGGCTAGACACGCTATGCAGTGTTCTGTTAACCTGAACTCTATAAAATGATCATGGACAGACAATTCAGCCATGAAATGTGGTTTATTTGTAATGGAACTGACAGGAAATAACATTTTCATGAGAGAAAATAAGACTACTTTCTCTTGAGTGTCCATTCATGTACAATAATGAAGTCATGGTTTTAGGCGTTACTTCACACTGAAAAGGCGTTTAGAGCACTCCCCAAGCGCTCAAACGCTTCAGAAAGGCTAGAAACACTATGTTGTATTCTCTTTACTTGAACTCCTTGTACCGATCATGAAAGACACTTCTGCCATATAATATCTTTTGTATGTCATGGAACAGACTGGGAATCACATTTTAGTCATAAAAACATTGACTACTTGAACTTTGGTGACAATAAATGTACATTCATGAAGTCATGGTCTTAGGCGTTAATTCAAACTGAAAAGGCGTTTAGAGCACTCCTCAAGCGCTCAAACGCTTTAGAAAGGCTAGACACGCTATGCAGTGTTCTGTTAACCTGAACTCTATAAAATGATCATGGACAGACAATTCAGCCATGAAATGTGGTTTATTTGTAATGGAACTGACAGGAAATAACATTTTCATGAGAGAAAATAAGACTACTTTCTCTTGAGTGTCCATTCATGTACAATAATGAAGTCATGGTTTTAGGCGTTACTTCACACTGAAAAGGCGTTTAGAGCACTCCCCAAGCGCTCAAACGCTTCAGAAAGGCTAGAAACACTATGTTGTATTCTCTTTACTTGAACTCCTTGTACCGATCATGGACAGACACTTCTGCCATATAATATCTTTTGTATGTCATGGAACAGACTGGGAATCACATTTTAGTCATAAAAACATTGACTACTTGAACTTTGGTGACAATAAATGTACATTCATGAAGTCATGGTCTTAGGCGTTGATTCACACTGAAAAGGCGCTTAGAGCACTCCTCAAGCGCTCAAACGCTTTAGAAAGGCTAGACACGCTATGCAGTGTTCTGTTAATGTGAACTCTATAAAATGATCATGAACAGACAATTCTGCCAAGAAATGTTATTTCTTTGTAATGGAACTGACAGTAAATAACATTTTCATGAGAGAAAATAAGACTACTTTCTCTTGAGTGTCTATTCATGTACAATAATGAAGTCATGGTTTTAGGCGTTACTTCACACTGAAAAGGCGTTTAGAGCACTCCCCAAGCGCTCAAACGCTTCAGAAAGGCTAGAAACACTATGTTGTATTCTCTTTACTTGAACTCCTTGTACCGATCATGAAAAGACATTTCTGCCATATAATATCTTTTGTATGTCATGGAACAGACTGGGAATCACATTTTAGTCATAAAAACATTGACTACTTGAACTTTGGTGACAATAAATGTACATTCATGAAGTCATGGTCTTAGGCGTTGATTCACACTGAAAAGGCGTTTAGAGCACTCCCCAAGCGCTCAAACGCTTCAGAAAGGCTAGAAACACTATGTTGTATTCTCTTTACTTGAACTCCTTGTACCGATCATGGACAGACATTTCTGCCATATAATATCTTTTGTATGTCATGGAACAGACTGGGAATCACATTTTGTCATAGAAAAACTTTGACTACTTGACCTTTGGTGACAATACATGTACATTCATGAAGTCATGGTCTTAGGCGTTACTTCACACTGAAAAGGCGTTTAGAGCACTCCCCAAGCGCTCAAACGCTTCAGAAAGGCTAGAAACACTATGTTGTATTCTCTTTACTTGAACTCCTTGTACCGATCATGGACAGACACTTCTGCCATATAATATCTTTTGTATGTCATGGAACAGACTGGGAATCACATTTTAGTCATAAAACATTGACTACTTGAACTTTGGTGACAATAAATGTACATTCATGAAGTCATGGTCTTAGGCGTTAATTCAAACTGAAAAGGCGTTTAGAGCACTCCTCAAGCGCTCAAACGCTTTAGAAAGGCTAGACACGCTATGCAGTGTTCTGTTAACCTGAACTCTATAAAATGATCATGGACAGACAATTCAGCCATGAAATGTGGTTTATTTGTAATGGAACTGACAGGAAATAACATTTTCATGAGAGAAAATAAGACTACTTTCTCTTGAGTGTCTATTCATGTACAATAATGAAGTCATGGTTTTAGGCGTTACTTCACACTGAAAAGGCGTTTAGAGCACTCCCCAAGCGCTCAAACGCTTCAGAAAGGCTAGAAACACTATGTTGTATTCTCTTTACTTGAACTCCTTGTACCGATCATGGACAGACATTTCTGCCATATAATATCTTTTGTATGTCATGGAACAGACTGGGAATCACATTTTAGTCATAAAAACATTGACTACTTGAACTTTGGTGACAATAAATGTACATTCATGAAGTCATGGTCTTAGGCGTTGATTCACACTGAAAAGGCGTTTAGAGCACTCCCCAAGCGCTCAAACGCTTCAGAAAGGCTAGAAACACTATGTTGTATTCTCTTTACTTGAACTCCTTGTACCGATCATGCACAGACACTTCTGCCATATAATATCTTTTGTATGTCATGGAACAGACTGGGAATCACATTTTAGTCATAAAAACATTGACTACTTGAACTTTGGTGACAATAAATGTACATTCATGAAGTCATGGTCTTAGGCGTTAATTCAAACTGAAAAGGCGTTTAGAGCACTCCCCAAGCGCTCAAACGCTTTAGAAAGGCTAGACACGCTATGCAGTGTTCTGTTACCTGAACTCTATGAAAATGATCATGGACAGACAATTCAGCCATGAAATGTGTTTATTTGTAATGGAACTGACAGGAAATAACATTTTCATGAGAGAAAATTAGACTACTTTCTCTTGGGTGTCCATTCATGTACAATAATGAAGTCATGGTTTTAGGCGTTACTTCACACTGAAAAGGCGTTTAGAGCACTCCCCAAGCGCTCAAACGCTTCAGAAAGGCTAGAAACACTATGTTGTATTCTCTTTACTTGAACTCCTTGTACCGATCATGGAAAGACACTTCTGCCATATAATATCTTTTGTATGTCATGGAACAGACTGGGAATCACATTTTAGTCATAAAAACATTGACTACTTGAACTTTGGTGACAATAAATGTACATTCATGAAGTCATGGTCTTAGGCGTTAATTCAAACTGAAAAGGCGTTTAGAGCACTCCTCAAGCGCTCAAACGCTTTAGAAAGGCTAGACACGCTATGCAGTGTTCTGTTAACCTGAACTCTATAAAATGATCATGGACAGACAATTCAGCCATGAAATGTGGTTTATTTGTAATGGAACTGACAGGAAATAACATTTTCATGAGAGAAAATAAGACTACTTTCTCTTGAGTGTCCATTCATGTACAATAATGAAGTCATGGTTTTAGGCGTTACTTCACACTGAAAAGGCGTTTAGAGCACTCCCCAAGCGCTCAAACGCTTCAGAAAGGCTAGAAACACTATGTTGTATTCTCTTTACTTGAACTCCTTGTACCGATCATGGACAGACATTTCTGCCATATAATATCTTTTGTATGTCATGGAACAGACTGGGAATCACATTTTAGTCATAAAAACATTGACTACTTGAACTTTGGTGACAATAAATGTACATTCATGAAGTCATGGTCTTAGGCGTTGATTCACACTGAAAAGGCGTTTAGAGCACTCCCCAAGCGCTCAAACGCTTCAGAAAGGCTAGAAACACTATGTTGTATTCTCTTTACTTGAACTCCTTGTACCGATCATGAAAAGACACTTTTGCCATATAATATCTTTTGTATGTCATGGAACAGACTGTGGAATCACATTTTAGTCATAAAAACATTGACTACTTGAACTTTGGTGACAATAAATGTACATTCATGAAGTCATGGTCTTAGGCGTTAATTCAAACTGAAAAGGCGTTTAGAGCACTCCTCAAGCGCTCAAACGCTTTAGAAAGGCTAGACACGCTATGCAGTGTTCTGTTAACCTGAACTCTATAAAATGATCATGGACAGACAGTTCAGCCATGAAATGTTATTTTTTTGTAATGGAACTGACAGGAAATAACATTTTCATGAGAGAAAATAAGACTACTTTCTCTTGAGTGTCCATTCATGTACAATAATGAAGTCATGGTTTTAGGCGTTACTTCACACTGAAAAGGCGTTTAGAGCACTCCCCAAGCGCTCAAACGCTTCAGAAAGGCTAGAAACACTATGTTGTATTCTCTTTACTTGAACTCCTTGTACCGATCATGGACAGACATTTCTGCCATATAATATCTTTTGTATGTCATGGAACAGACTGGGAATCACATTTTAGTCATAAAAACATTGACTACTTGAACTTTGGTGACAATAAATGTACATTCATGAAGTCATGGTCTTAGGCGTTGATTCACACTGAAAAGGCGTTTAGAGCACTCCCCAAGCGCTCAAACGCTTTAGAAAGGCTAGACACGCTATGCAGTGTTCTGTTAACCTGAACTCTATAAAATGATCATGAACAGACAATTCTGCCAAGAAATGTTATATGTTTGTAATGGAACTGAGAGTAAATGACATTTTCATGAGAAAAAATAAGACTACCTTCTCTTGAGTGTCTATTCATGTACAATAATGAAGTCATGGTTTTAGGCGTTACTTCACACTGAAAAGGCGTTTAGAGCACTCCCCAAGCGCTCAAACGCTTCAGAAAGGCTAGAAACACTATGTTGTATTCTCTTTACTTGAACTCCTTGTACCGATCATGAAAAGACATTTCTGCCATATAATATCTTTTGTATGTCATGGAACAGACTGGGAATCACATTTTAGTCATAAAAACATTGACTACTTGAACTTTGGTGACAATAAATGTACATTCATGAAGTCATGGTCTTAGGCGTTAATTCAAACTGAAAAGGCGTTTAGAGCACTCCTCAAGCGCTCAAACGCTTTAGAAAGGCTAGACACGCTATGCAGTGTTCTGTTAACCTGAACTCTATAAAATGATCATGGACAGACAATTCAGCCATGAAATGTGGTTTATTTGTAATGGAACTGACAGGAAATAACATTTTCATGAGAGAAAATAAGACTACTTTCTCTTGAGTGTCCATTCATGTACAATAATGAAGTCATGGTTTTAGGCGTTACTTCACACTGAAAAGGCGTTTAGAGCACTCCCCAAGCGCTCAAACGCTTCAGAAAGGCTAGAAACACTATGTTGTATTCTCTTTACTTGAACTCCTTGTACCGATCATGGACAGACACTTCTGCCATATAATATCTTTTGTATGTCATGGAACAGACTGGGAATCACATTTTAGTCATAAAAACATTGACTACTTGAACTTTGGTGACAATAAATGTACATTCATGAAGTCATGGTCTTAGGCGTTGATTCACACTGAAAAGGCGTTTAGAGCACTCCCCAAGCGCTCAAACGCTTCAGAAAGGCTAGAAACACTATGTTGTATTCTCTTTACTTGAACTCCTTGTACCGATCATGAAAGACACTTCTGCCATATAATATCTTTTGTATGTCATGGAACAGACTGTGGAATCACATTTTAGTCATAAAAACATTGACTACTTGAACTTTGGTGACAATAAATGTACATTCATGAAGTCATGGTCTTAGGCGTTAATTCAAACTGAAAAGGCGTTTAGAGCACTCCTCAAGCGCTCAAACGCTTTAGAAAGGCTAGACACGCTATGCAGTGTTCTGTTAACCTGAACTCTATAAAATGATCATGGACAGACAATTCAGCCATGAAATGTGGTTTATTTGTAATGGAACTGACAGGAAATAACATTTTCATGAGAGAAAATAAGACTACTTCTCTTGAGTGTCCATTCATGTACAATAATGAAGTCATGGTTTTAGGCGTTACTTCACACTGAAAAGGCGTTTAGAGCACTCCCCAAGCGCTCAAACGCTTCAGAAAGGCTAGAAACACTATGTTGTATTCTCTTTACTTGAACTCCTTGTACCGATCATGAAAAGACACTTTTGCCATATAATATCTTTTGTATGTCATGGAACAGACTGGGAATCACATTTTAGTCATAAAAACATTGACTACTTGAACTTTGGTGACAATAAATGTACATTCATGAAGTCATGGTCTTAGGCGTTGATTCACACTGAAAAGGCGTTTAGAGCACTCCCCAAGCGCTCAAACGCTTCAGAAAGGCTAGACACACTAATGTTGTATTCTCTTTACTTGAACTCCTTGTACGATCATGAACAGACATTTCTGCCATATAATATCTTTTGTATGTCATGGAACAGACTGTGGAATCACATTTTAGTCATAAAAACATTGACTACTTGACCTTTGGTGACAATAAATGTACATTCATGAAGTCATGGTCTTAGGCGTTACTTCACACTGAAAAGGCGTTTAGAGCACTCCCCAAGCGCTCAAACGCTTCAGAAAGGCTAGAAACACTATGTTGTATTCTCTTTACTTGAACTCCTTGTACCGATCATGGACAGACACTTCTGCCATATAATATCTTTTGTATGTCATGGAACAGACTGGGAATCACATTTTAGTCATAAAAACATTGACTACTTGAACTTTGGTGACAATACATGTACATTCATGAAGTCATGGTCTTAGGCGTTAATTCACACTGAAAAGGCGTTTAGAGCACTCCCCAAGCGCTCAAACGCTTTAGAAAGGCTAGACACGCTATGTTGTATTCTCTTTAACTTGAACTCTATGTACTGATCATGGACAGACAATTCTGCCATGAAATGTCTTTTGTATGTCAAGGAACTGACTGGGAATCACATTTTCATGAGAAAAACATTGACTACTTGACTCTTGGTGACATACATGTACAATAATGAAGTCATGGTCTTAGGCGTTACTTCACACTGAAAAGGCGTTTAGAGCACTCCCCAAGCGCTCAAACGCTTCAGAAAGGCTAGAAACACTATGTTGTATTCTCTTTACTTGAACTCCTTGTACCGATCATGAAAAGACACTTCTGCCATATAATATCTTTTGTATGTCATGGAACAGACTGTGGAATCACATTTTAGTCATAAAACCATTGACTACTTGAACTTTGGTGACAATAAATGTACATTCATGAAGTCATGGTCTTAGGCGTTAATTCAAACTGAAAAGGCGTTTAGAGCACTCCTCAAGCGCTCAAACGCTTTAGAAAGGCTAGACACGCTATGCAGTGTTCTGTTAACCTGAACTCTATAAAATGATCATGGACAGACAATTCAGCCATGAAATGTGGTTTATTTGTAATGGAACTGACAGGAAATAACATTTTCATGAGAGAAAATAAGACTACTTTCTCTTGAGTGTCCATTCATGTACAATAATGAAGTCATGGTTTTAGGCGTTACTTCACACTGAAAAGGCGTTTAGAGCACTCCCCAAGCGCTCAAACGCTTCAGAAAGGCTAGAAACACTATGTTGTATTCTCTTTACTTGAACTCCTTGTACCGATCATGAAAAGACATTTCTGCCATATAATATCTTTTGTATGTCATGGAACAGACTGGGAATCACATTTTAGTCATAAAAACATTGACTACTTGAACTTTGGTGACAATAAATGTACATTCATGAAGTCATGGTCTTAGGCGTTGATTCACACTGAAAAGGCGTTTAGAGCACTCCCCAAGCGCTCAAACGCTTCAGAAAGGCTAGAAACACTATGTTGTATTCTCTTTACTTGAACTCCTTGTACCGATCATGAAAAGACACTTTTGCCATATAATATCTTTTGTATGTCATGGAACAGACTGTGGAATCACATTTTAGTCATAAAACCATTGACTACTTGAACTTTGGTGACAATAAATGTACATTCATGAAGTCATGGTCTTAGGCGTTAATTCAAACTGAAAAGGCGTTTAGAGCACTCCTCAAGCGCTCAAACGCTTTAGAAAGGCTAGACACGCTATGCAGTGTTCTGTTAACCTGAACTCTATAAAATGATCATGGACAGACAATTCAGCCATGAAATGTGGTTTATTTGTAATGGAACTGACAGGAAATAACATTTTCATGAGAGAAAATAAGACTACATTCTCTTGAGTGTCCATTCATGTACAATAATGAAGTCATGGTTTTAGGCGTTACTTCACACTGAAAAGGCGTTTAGAGCACTCCCCAAGCGCTCAAACGCTTCAGAAAGGCTAGAAACACTATGTTGTATTCTCTTTACTTGAACTCCTTGTACCGATCATGGACAGACACTTCTGCCATATAATATCTTTTGTATGTCATGGAACAGACTGGGAATCACATTTTAGTCATAAAAACATTGACTACTTGAACTTTGGTGACAATAAATGTACATTCATGAAGTCATGGTCTTAGGCGTTGATTCACACTGAAAAGGCGTTTAGAGCACTCCCCAAGCGCTCAAACGCTTCAGAAAGGCTAGAAACACTATGTTGTATTCTCTTTACTTGAACTCCTTGTACCGATCATGAAAAGACACTTTTGCCATATAATATCTTTTGTATGTCATGGAACAGACTGGGAATCACATTTTAGTCATAAAAACATTGACTACTTGAACTTTGGTGACAATAAATGTACATTCATGAAGTCATGGTCTTAGGCGTTACTTCACACTGAAAAGGCGTTTAGAGCACTCCCCAAGCGCTCAAACGCTTCAGAAAGGCTAGAAACACTATGTTGTATTCTCTTTACTTGAACTCCTTGTACCGATCATGAAAAGACACTTTTGCCATATAATATCTTTTGTATGTCATGGAACAGACTGGGAATCACATTTTCGTCATAAAAACATTGACTACTTGAACTTTGGTGACAATAAATGTACATTCATGAAGTCATGGTCTTAGGCGTTATTCACACTGAAAAGGCGTTTAGAGCACTCCCCAAGCGCTCAAACGCTTCAGAAAGGCTAGAAACACTATGTTGTATTCTCTTTACTTGAACTCCTTGTACGATCATGGACAGACACTTTTGCCATATAATATCTTTTGTATGTCATGGAACAGACTGGGAATCACATTTTAGTCATAAAAACATTGACTACTTGACCTTTGGTGACAATACATGTACAATAATGAAGTCATGGTTTTAGGCGTTACTTCACACTGAAAAGGCGTTTAGAGCACTCCCCAAGCGCTCAAACGCTTCAGAAAGGCTAGAAACACTATGTTGTATTCTCTTTACTTGAACTCCTTGTACCGATCATGAAAAGACACTTTTGCCATATAATATCTTTTGTATGTCATGGAACAGACTGGGAATCACATTTTAGTCATAAAAACATTGACTACTTGAACTTTGGTGACAATAAATGTACATTCATGAAGTCATGGTCTTAGGCGTTAATTCAAACTGAAAAGGCGTTTAGAGCACTCCTCAAGCGCTCAAACGCTTTAGAAAGGCTAGACACGCTATGCAGTGTTCTGTTAACCTGAACTCTATAAAATGATCATGGACAGACAATTCAGCCATGAAATGTGGTTTATTTGTAATGGAACTGACAGGAAATAACATTTTCATGAGAGAAAATAAGACTACTTTCTCTTGAGTGTCCATTCATGTACAATAATGAAGTCATGGTTTTAGGCGTTACTTCACACTGAAAAGGCGTTTAGAGCACTCCCCAAGCGCTCAAACGCTTCAGAAAGGCTAGAAACACTATGTTGTATTCTCTTTACTTGAACTCCTTGTACCGATCATGGACAGACACTTCTGCCATATAATATCTTTTGTATGTCATGGAACAGACTGGGAATCACATTTTAGTCATAAAAACATTGACTACTTGAACTTTGGTGACAATAAATGTACATTCATGAAGTCATGGTCTTAGGCGTTGATTCACACTGAAAAGGCGTTTAGAGCACTCCCCAAGCGCTCAAACGCTTCAGAAAGGCTAGAAACACTATGTTGTATTCTCTTTACTTGAACTCCTTGTACCGATCATGAAACAGACACTTCTGCCATATAATATCTTTTGTATGTCATGGAACAGACTGGGAATCACATTTTAGTCATAAAAACATTGACTACTTGAACTTTGGTGACAATAAATGTACATTCATGAAGTCATGGTCTTAGGCGTTAATTCAAACTGAAAAGGCGTTTAGAGCAGGAGCGCTCAAACGCTTTAGAAAGGCTAGACACGCAGTGCAGTGTTCTGTTAATGTGAACTCTATAAAATGATCATGGACAGACAATTCAGCCATGAAATGTGGTTTATTTGTAATGGAACTGACAGGAAATAACATTTTCATGAGAGAAAATAAGACTACTTCTCTTGAGTGTCCATTCATGTACAATAATGAAGTCATGGTTTTAGGCGTTACTTCACACTGAAAAGGCGTTTAGAGCACTCCCCAAGCGCTCAAACGCTTCAGAAAGGCTAGAAACACTATGTTGTATTCTCTTTACTTGAACTCCTTGTACCGATCATGAAAAGACACTTCTGCCATATAATATCTTTTGTATGTCATGGAACAGACTGGGAATCACATTTTAGTCATAAAAACATTGACTACTTGAACTTTGGTGACAATAAATGTACATTCATGAAGTCATGGTCTTAGGCGTTAATTCAAACTGAAAAGGCGTTTAGAGCACTCCCCAAGCGCTCAAACGCTTTAGAAAGGCTAGACACGCTATGCAGTGTTCTGTTACTTGAACTCTATAAACATGATCATGGACAGACAATTCAGCCATGAAATGTGTTTATTTGTGATGGAACTGACAGTAAATGACATTTTCATGAGAGAAAATAAGACTACTTGCTCTTGAGTGTCCATTCATGTACAATAATGAAGTCATGGTTTTAGGCGTTACTTCACACTGAAAAGGCGTTTAGAGCACTCCCCAAGCGCTCAAACGCTTCAGAAAGGCTAGAAACACTATGTTGTATTCTCTTTACTTGAACTCCTTGTACCGATCATGGACAGACACTTCTGCCATATAATATCTTTTGTATGTCATGGAACAGACTGGGAATCACATTTTAGTCATAAAAACATTGACTACTTGAACTTTGGTGACAATAAATGTACATTCATGAAGTCATGGTTTTAGGCGTTGATTCACACTGAAAAGGCGTTTAGAGCACTCCCCAAGCGCTCAAACGCTTCAGAAAGGCTAGAAACACTATGTTGTATTCTCTTTACTTGAACTCCTTGTACCGATCATGAAAAGACACTTTTGCCATATAATATCTTTTGTATGTCATGGAACAGACTGGGAATCACATTTTAGTCATAAAAACATTGACTACTTGAACTTTGGTGACAATACATGTACAATAATGAAGTCATGGTTTTAGGCGTTACTTCACACTGAAAAGGCGTTTAGAGCACTCCCCAAGCGCTCAAACGCTTCAGAAAGGCTAGAAACACTATGTTGTATTCTCTTTACTTGAACTCCTTGTACCGATCATGGACAGACATTTCTGCCATATAATATCTTTTGTATGTCATGGAACAGACTGGGAATCACATTTTAGTCATAAAAACATTGACTACTTGAACTTTGGTGACAATAAATGTACATTCATGAAGTCATGGTCTTAGGCGTTAATTCAAACTGAAAAGGCGTTTAGAGCACTCCCCAAGCGCTCAAACGCTTTAGAAAGGCTAGACACGCTATGCAGTGTTCTGTTAACCTGAACTCTATAAAATGATCATGGACAGACAATTCAGCCATGAAATGTGGTTTATTTGTAATGGAACTGACAGGAAATAACATTTTCATGAGAGAAAATAAGACTACTTTCTCTTGAGTGTCCATTCATGTACAATAATGAAGTCATGGTTTTAGGCGTTACTTCACACTGAAAAGGCGTTTAGAGCACTCCCCAAGCGCTCAAACGCTTCAGAAAGGCTAGAAACACTATGTTGTATTCTCTTTACTTGAACTCCTTGTACCGATCATGAAAAGACACTTCTGCCATATAATATCTTTTGTATGTCATGGAACAGACTGGGAATCACATTTTAGTCATAAAAACATTGACTACTTGAACTTTGGTGACAATAAATGTACATTCATGAAGTCATGGTCTTAGGCGTTGATTCACACTGAAAAGGCGTTTAGAGCACTCCCCAAGCGCTCAAACGCTTCAGAAAGGCTAGAAACACTATGTTGTATTCTCTTTACTTGAACTCCTTGTACCGATCATGGACAGACACTTCTGCCATATAATATCTTTTGTATGTCATGGAACAGACTGGGAATCACATTTTAGTCATAAAAACATTGACTACTTGAACTTTGGTGACAATAAATGTACATTCATGAAGTCATGGTCTTAGGCGTTAATTCAAACTGAAAAGGCGTTTAGAGCACTCCTCAAGCGCTCAAACGCTTTAGAAAGGCTAGACACGCTATGCAGTGTTCTGTTAACCTGAACTCTATAAAATGATCATGAACAGACAATTCAGCCATGAAATGTGGTTTATTTGTAATGGAACTAACAGGAAATAACATTTTCATGAGAGAAAATAAGACTACTTGCTCTTGAGTGTCTATTCATGTACAATAATGAAGTCATGGTTTTAGGCGTTACTTCACACTGAAAAGGCGTTTAGAGCACTCCCCAAGCGCTCAAACGCTTCAGAAAGGCTAGAAACACTATGTTGTATTCTCTTTACTTGAACTCCTTGTACCGATCATGGAAAGACACTTCTGCCATATAATATCTTTTGTATGTCATGGAACAGACTGGGAATCACATTTTAGTCATAAAAACATTGACTACTTGAACTTTGGTGACAATAAATGTACATTCATGAAGTCATGGTCTTAGGCGTTAATTCAAACTGAAAAGGCGTTTAGAGCACTCCTCAAGCGCTCAAACGCTTTAGAAAGGCTAGACACGCTATGCAGTGTTCTGTTAACCTGAACTCTATAAAATGATCATGGACAGACAATTCAGCCATGAAATGTGGTTTATTTGTAATGGAACTGACAGGAAATAACATTTTCATGAGAGAAAATAAGACTACTTGCTCTTGAGTGTCCATTCATGTACAATAATGAAGTCATGGTTTTAGGCGTTACTTCACACTGAAAAGGCGTTTAGAGCACTCCCCAAGCGCTCAAACGCTTCAGAAAGGCTAGAAACACTATGTTGTATTCTCTTTACTTGAACTCCTTGTACCGATCATGGACAGACACTTCTGCCATATAATATCTTTTGTATGTCATGGAACAGACTGGGAATCACATTTTAGTCATAAAAACATTGACTACTTGAACTTTGGTGACAATAAATGTACATTCATGAAGTCATGGTCTTAGGCGTTGATTCACACTGAAAAGGCGTTTAGAGCACTCCCCAAGCGCTCAAACGCTTCAGAAAGGCTAGAAACACTATGTTGTATTCTCTTTACTTGAACTCCTTGTACCGATCATGAAAAGACACTTTTGCCATATAATATCTTTTGTATGTCATGGAACAGACTGTGGAATCACATTTTAGTCATAAAAACATTGACTACTTGAACTTTGGTGACAATAAATGTACATTCATGAAGTCATGGTCTTAGGCGTTAATTCAAACTGAAAAGGCGTTTAGAGCACTCCTCAAGCGCTCAAACGCTTTAGAAAGGCTAGACACGCTATGCAGTGTTCTGTTAACCTGAACTCTATAAAATGATCATGGACAGACAATTCAGCCATGAAATGTGGTTTATTTGTAATGGAACTGACAGGAAATAACATTTTCATGAGAGAAAATAAGACTACATTCTCTTGAGTGTCCATTCATGTACAATAATGAAGTCATGGTTTTAGGCGTTACTTCACACTGAAAAGGCGTTTAGAGCACTCCCCAAGCGCTCAAACGCTTCAGAAAGGCTAGAAACACTATGTTGTATTCTCTTTACTTGAACTCCTTGTACCGATCATGGACAGACACTTCTGCCATATAATATCTTTTGTATGTCATGGAACAGACTGGGAATCACATTTTAGTCATAAAAACATTGACTACTTGAACTTTGGTGACAATAAATGTACATTCATGAAGTCATGGTCTTAGGCGTTGATTCACACTGAAAAGGCGTTTAGAGCACTCCCCAAGCGCTCAAA